>NW_026252088.1:600000-775359 GCF_025399195.1 Umbelopsis ramanniana AG | reverse complement strand
CAGTGATAGCTCATTTGAACGCCAGGACCAGGTAAGTTGACTTTCGGTTATGGATGATGACATCAACCTTAGTGGCGAGCATTAATGTTAATTTTTTCCGGTGAATGCTTAAGTTATATAGACTCAAACTTGGTCTGCGACATCTACGCGCTCTCCAGTATACTGCTGTTGCCATGGATAGCCGATTTGAGCATTTGGTGTAAAAGATACAGCAAGATGTATACCATTTGTTTTTATGACATAAATACGTACATTTCCATTAAAGGCAAATTTACAAGGCAACTAAGCTATAGTGAACTGCTTCATGTCGACTGCCAAGTGATACTCTACTTTATGCTCGCATACAACAAATGAATTCAAAATACCGGCTAAAGATGCTCGTTTATGAAAAAATGAAAGCACCCATCCTCAGAACCATATCTACTATGAAGAGTGTTAACGCCTAGCAAATTAGAGAAACATACCTCATATTGTCAATGGTTTCGACGAATTATCGTTCAGAAATACAAATTTGCAGACAGTAATGTAAAGACGCTTTCAAACTTAGCTCATTGTGTCTAGAATGCAAAATGTAAACACCAAAACATAAAATTGAAATTCCATAAGTAAGCTAAAGCCAGAGCTGATGGTAATACCTTGAATAATGGAATAATTGTTGATCTCTTTATTGAATACTGTTAAAAATTCTGGTTTAACCCCTATTTCTTAGCTGAGGCGACGGCTCCGTTGTATCCGTCCATAAATGCCTTATAATTTGGCATGTGGGAGCCGAACAAGTTTGCAAGACCTTCAAGATCCATTCGCCAATCGCGAGCTAACTCACAGGCAACGGCAAACCAGTTCATGAGTTGAATTCCACCAGCTTCCATTCTTAACCATGAGGCATCTCTGATGGCTTCATTAAATGTACCGGAAGCATCGGTAACCACAAAGACTTCATAACCAGCAGCCTTGGCAGATAAGGAAACAAATGTTACGCATACATCTGTAACGATACCGGATATGATGAGCTGTTTCTTTCCGGTAGCTTCTACGGCTTTAACAAATTCTGGATCATCCCAAGCGTTAATTTGTCCTGGTCTAGCAACATAAGGCGCATTTGGAAATTTGGCTTTGAGTTCTGGCATCATAGGACCATTTGGACCATCTTCGCGAGATGTGGTCAGGACTACTTTCAAGTCGAAGAATTTTGCAGTGTCACCGACAGCTAAAATAGTGTTCTTGAAAGAATCTGGGCTAGTGTCTTGAACCAAATTGAATAGTCCTACTTGGTGATCAATGAAGAGAACAGCTGCCTCCGATATATTTAAACGATTGTAATCTTCTACTGAAGGTGGTTATTATCTTTTCGTCTAACGCCGTCAAATTAGTTTTATTACATACTTGCAGCCGAAGCATAGCTTGCGATCGACAAAAAACCAACAAGGGCAGTGGCAAAGTTGTAGGTGATGCGCATTTTGAGTTAAGGCTTTTTTGTTTGTAAACGACTGCTTGTGTACTTGGAGACTGAAGGCAAGTCCTCTGTATTGTAGCCCTGATATTTATACTCCTGAATCGTGTATTTTAAGACGAAAATAATGGAATACCAGAGATAAACTACCGTATTACCGTTCGGTGTATACCCATCAATACTAAAAGTAAAGAAAATTAATGGAATGCCGAGAAAGAAGGTTGGATACATGCGTGGATGCTGTTAAACTTTTCATTAGCATTATTATCTGTTATTGAATCCCAACTTGCCATCGTACAGCACAAAACATTGCAAAGCTTTGTGCTGGTGAAGATCTTAGATCCACAACACTTCATACTCCTCCCTCAACATATGGGCTTCTCTTTTCTTGAGCTGTATGTCCAGATTACCTTCGTCGAATACCAATATTAATTTTTTTATCAGCCGCGACCATGGTCCGCAGATATGCTTAATTAGGTTCCGACCAATGATGTCTCCATTATAGATGAATGCTGAAAAGAAACATGGTATTCGGTGGATATATTAACATCTAGTAGATATGAATGTAACTGTCAGTTATTGTGCGTGTGTAGACCATAACTCTCAGCATTCTAAAATCAAAGGGTTTAATCAGCCGTGATGATGTTTCACTGATATCCTTTATCAAATTCGAAGCATTTCTCCATAGTATAACGTAGATTGATAAGGTAGTTTCGGGACATTGCTTTTACCCATCCAAAAGAAAGAGATGGCACTGTCAGTAATTGCGCAAGTGTTAGCTCAACACCCTAAGTGTCTTCAATCAAGTTTTTTTCTCTCTTATCTTTTTTTTTAAAAAAGAATACTTCTTGACCAAGGTACCACCTTATTGAAGTTAGTATGACTTCAGGACAACTTATTTTCAGTGATGAGAGCCCTGAAGGTTAGTAAAATACTCCAACCAACTATTATTGTAAAAACTACTACCAGTGTCTAACGTTGTTGAAAGTGTTAACTTTACAAATTTTGCCAACAATCGGCCCTACGGAAATTTTAGCTCAATTTCTTCGAGGAAGAGCCGTTTATGCCAGGAAAAGCATCCGATACAACCTTCCTTTCCCGGAGAGAAACATTCGGCGGCACTTCATAACGGCCACACGTTCGTAAGGGACATCTCTGCTAAAGTTGTTTTAGCTTGGAATACCTCTTTGACCGCCTACAGTTGAGATGGGATTTTGATGTATTTAGAGAGATCTCATACTATCAACGCTCATATGGAAGACGACTGGGCACACAGGTCAACCGGAATTTGCACGCCCTGAAAAGATTAGACTCCAACAGCCACCACCCACCACTGATGCTACAACAACTACTGATGATAGATAAACAACAACCACACTTTAGCCTTTGATACTTCGTCTACAGCAACATATTTCTCGCCATTTCGCACTACATAGCTCATGTTTTATAGCTATTTGAATCATCATTTGTTTCGTTCGCTGCAAAACGTGAAAATTTCCAATATGAGTGAACACTTTTCAGAGATCTTGAATCAAATAAAACTGATAATTGAAAAGACAGGTGCATCAATCGTGGGGTGTATAAATTTTATGTTGATCGCCATATTCGAGTGATAAAATGTGTGCATTCCGTTTGCAAGATTTGAACCTGAACGATTGAAACGTTGTTGATTTCAAGCCTGTTTTGAATCTGAGACCTGAGGAATTGGCAGACTTGAATTTCATCTCCGGGGTTCGATTGAAGGCAATTTTCTCCCCACATTTTTTTTTTATGGACTCCTCTTTCAGCCATGGAAGTGGAACGAAGACCTCGAAATACAGCTTGCCGCCATTGTAAATCTCGAAAGCGAAAATGCATAAGGGAACGACGAAAACCTTGCAAGTTATGTTTGCAGATTGGTCAGACATGCTCTGCTTACGTTGAAGAGGTTGGGAAGACGAACCCTAGGATTGTCGAGCTTCAGCAATTGGACGGTGGCAAGGACATTTACAACGATCCATTGTTGGAACATTTTGTCAAGCTTTTCTTTCGATTTATACACGACCCAGTTCTAACTATATTTCATAAACCAACGTTTATGATGCTTTTTCATCAAGGAAAGATAAAGAGCTATCTTCTTTACGCAATAGCTGCACTGGCTGCAAGGTTCTCTTCAGATCCAACTTTGCAAAATATCGACCCAAGAGACCGAGGAGCAAACTATTATGCTATTGGTGCAAGGCTTCTGAAAATTGATATTGACGAAATAAGCGTCGATACCATCCACGGATGTATGCTGATCTCACATTATTGCTCTGGTTACAACTTGGTGGAACAAGAAGCTGTTTACGTTGGGGTAGCGATTCGAATTGGGCACTTGTTGCATCTTCAAGAAGAACCCGACACAGGGGATGCCGTTCAAGATGAAACATTGCGACGTGCGTGGAGTATACTGTTTGCTGCCGATAGATGGAGTGCTCTCGGTAACCGCATTCCGAGAATTACTGGTTTTGAATATACAACTGATCGCCAGCCAGCTAGAAAGCCCATGCCTGACGTAGACTTCCTTCAACTAACAAGCGATACACCAAGGAAGGAATACACCTTAGGAATATGGGCTCCTAACCGTGATTTACATGATATAGCGTCGTCAATTCATACCCACCAGCTCGCAGTCTTATACAATCCAACGAGTCCAGAAGCATCACTGAGCAGGATCGATGAGATCGCTATGGACTTGCAGAATTGGCAAGATAGCTTGCCCCCAAACTTTGCTTTCAATACGCAAAATGTCTATCTACAGAGTAGTCTGTCTTATGGAGCAATCTTTCTCGGCACACACCTATCCTTTCACTACAATTATGTCGTCCTATTGTATCAATTCTTGTCGTACGCAGACTCACAAAGTAGGGAATACGCTGATCAGCTGGAGTATCACGCATCCAAAATCTCAGAAATCATCCGCTGGTCGAATAAGATACCCAACTGCAGGCTTTTATACTCTGTTGTCGCTCATATCTTAGTCATCAGCTCTTCCGTACACTTACATACACTGTTGTATGGAGAGGGGAAAGCAGCAAAGCAAGCAAAGGATGACCTTGATACCAACTTTGAGCACATCATGACCTTAAGACGACTGTGGCCCGCTGTGGATGTATCAGCTGCAAGATTAAGAGTGTTTGAAGCTGCTTGCTTAACATCATATCAAAACACCTGGCGAATGGATCGGTGGTTGGTGAAATTTCTATTGCACCATACAACGTATATGGATGAAGATCGGAGAGATGAGCCTATGGAAGCGCTGCCAAGCTACCCGGAAATCCGACGTGACCAAATCACCCCGGCTACTAATCTCAGTCAACAAAACAATGATGACAACAGCAATCACAGAATCGTTGAACAGGCTCTCTCATGGTTGTTATCAGCGGACCCATCTACTGGATATCCACAAGATTTGTTTATTTTTGATTCAGATGCAACAGAAGCAGGCATGAATGTTCATACTTAAAAAGCTGGTCTTGTGAAATATATTAAAGTCATTATTATTTTTCGGTTTCATTTATTGTATTATTCATTTGTATAGCAACAGTACTGGTACATGTGTAAAGTAATAATAAAGTATTATGATAACTTTGTTCTAATGTTCATAAGCGCAAAAACCAGCTCACAGTACAGCTCCAAGCATGGCAAAAACTATTGTTATGATGATCGTCGTAAGGACTAAACGTAGAATCATCTTCCCTATATGCTTCCCAATAGGTATCTGCGCCTCTGTCTACCATTCCACCAAAATAGTCCTTGGCGAGCGCAAGACATGCGTCTCTTGCTCCGTTTTTAAACAGTGCTTCCAGAACATAATGATAACAATACGGAGTATTTGCTCTGATAGCATTAGGATTTTGCATAGCGATTTGAATGGCTCGAACATGTTGTTCTTGAGGTAAAACATGAGCCAATCCCATCCAAGCTTGAGATGCCCAAGATATTTGCCCATTTGATAAAAATATTCCCTTGTCTTCATCGTAAAGTGCTAAGGAACCTTCTGAGAGCAGTCGAATATCCTCAGTGTAATCGACGCCAATATCTAACTTGTTGGCCAGACTTTGCGCTGCCTTGAATGCTATCACAAATACAGCTTGCATGCTGGCAAATCTATCCAAATCGTCATGCCAGTCAATGAAATACCAGACACCTGGCTTCATCTGAAAGATTCCGTCCTTGATGTATTCTTGATGATTTCTTTCCAAGATATTTTGACATATACCAAAGAGTTCTCTCCCTGTAGAAATGTCATTTGTTGCTTCAACGTATTCCAGTAATGTGACCACAAACAGGAGCTCGTAATCCAGAATATAGTCACCCGAAACTCGTGGCTCTGGTCGTTCGTACAGACTGGCCATGACCTTTTGATCCATGCGAAGTCCTGCAAAGAGATACAGGCAGCGCTTCACCAGGTCGTTATTTTGAAATGTGACATAGTTCACCAAAGCTTGAAGGCGAAGATCCCCTAGCCATAAGCGTCTATCTCTACGCGGACCATCCTCAAATACCGTCTGCATACAGTCCCGCAAAGTTCTCAGACCAACGGTATCAATGAGGTTGAAGTCACATCCTTCGACCGGCGCAACTTTTTTGCATGCACTGGTCACTGCATAGCATTTAATTTTGCGAAAACATATCTTGAACTTGCTAGATACTTCAAGCACCTGCACTCGCACATATCGGAATGCATGCCGTCGCGGTATATTCACTTGTCCAGGCAGCTCATCTATCTTGGCTTCTTCATGAGGGAACCAAGAAGTGCTAATCCACGATTTTGACGGGTAAAAATCTTCAACAACATCGCCAGGGACTTCTCCGAAAGTTAGCCTTAATCTCGCCGGGCAATCCACATTTTCACCTTGTGCGTCGAGATAGAACGAGAGATAACCAGTACGATGACCTCCAAAGTCCACGATAAACTCATCTCCTGAGGAGAACCACTTATCTTCGAGCCTACTTGCGTTGTATTGTACCACTTTTGTGTGTCTCAAAAATGCCTTGTCATCCGGAACGAAGGTAACCACATCTTTCGGTCTTTCTTCCGTGTAACTTAACTTTGGAGTCAGAGCTTCAGCAGCCGTAAGGAAGGGAATTTGGACGGTTTCGGCTGGAGCCATTGCACTTGTGGGGAAAAGATAGAAAGCGCTTGTGAATTGTGGAGAACGGAGGACGAGCTTACTGAATAAATAAAGCGTTGGCGGGGTATTGATTAATTAACAAAAACTTTGTGGGGTGGATAATGATGGGAAAATAGCGGCTACCTGCGGCTAACTGACCGCCATTTGGCGCTCAAAATCGGGATTTAGACAACTTCGTGAATGTGACTTCCCCGCAATTGTTGAAAAAATGTGGGGAATGAGCGCCTCCCTTTCTATCTCATAAAAGTTATAAAAGTAGTTACCTTGGAGCACACTATTCATACACAAAAACAAAGTATCAACGCAAACCAATCCAATGGGTCTTCGTCGTTCCCTGTTTACTGCGGTCTTCGCATGCGTTGGCTCCTTCCTGTTTGGTTATGACAGTGGTGTTATCACAAATGTCATCGCACAGGGACATTTTGTTGAACGCTTCAGCTCACCTTCCTCTGCTGAGCAAGGAGGCATCGTTTCTTCATATACTGGTGGTGCTGTCATTGGAAGTCTTCTTCTCTACTACATGGGCGATCGTCTCGGACGTACCAAATCGATCTTCGTTGGTGCTGTCATTGTCACTTTTGGATGTGCCTTGCAAGCTGGTTGCACCAGCATTGGTATGCTGATTGCTGGTCGTCTCATTGCTGGTATTGCCATTGGTATTCTCTCTACTGCTAACCCGGTTTATTGCTCTGAGGTTGCTCCTCCCGCCTGGCGTGGTGCTATGACTGGTTTACAACAATGGATGCTTAGCTGGGGCTACTTCGCTGCCCAATGGATCGGTTATGGAAGCAGCTTCGCTGATTCGGATTTCCAATGGCGTTTCCCACTTGCATTTCAGTGCATTCCTGCTGTCATCTTAGCTGTTGGTATTCTATTTCAGCTGGAATCTCCAAGATGGCTTTGTGAGAAGGACCGAAATGAAGAAGCAAAAGAAGTACTCCACAAGTTGCATTACAACGGTAGCAATCAAGAATTCCTCGATCTGGAATATAGGGAAATCTGTGAAGCGATTGAGCTGGACCGCAAGCTAGCTGTGAAATCGTGGTCCGGTTTGTTTGCAAAGAAATCCTGGCGCAGGCGTCTGGCCCTTGCTTGTGGCATTCAACTGGCTACACAAACATCAGGCATCAACGTGATCAATTATTATGGCCCAAAAATCTATTCTGCCTTACAAATTGACACTCAAACATCACTCATGATTATTGGTATTTCTGGTGCTCTCTCTGTAGTTTGGTGTACTGTTGGCCTATGGCTCTTGGAAGGCATTGGCCGTATTAAGCCCCTGGTAGTCAGTTGCTATGGTATGGCGGCTTGTCTCTTAATCAATGCTGTACTCAGTCAAACAATTGATCCTAGCACCACTACTAATCACAATGCGCTTCGTGCAAGTGTTGCCATGAACTTCCTTATATCCTTCTTCTTCACTCCACTTGGTATCAATTCATGGGTATACCCAGCTGAAATCTTCCCCACTGAAATTCGTCAAAGAGGCAACTCCCTTTCCACTGTTACAAATTGGGTATTCAACGTCGTATTCGCTCAAGTGTCTCCCATTGCTCTAGAAGCAGTTGGCTATCGTTACTTCTATGCCTTTATGGTTTTCAATCTAATCGCTGGCACCTGTTTCCTATTCCTGTTTCCTGAAACCAAAGGAAAGACGTTGGAACAAATTGGCGAGCTTTTTGGCGATCAATCCGTACATCTTATTGATGACAATACCAAGTATACCGAAGGATCTGAAGAGAAAGCTGTTGGAGGAGTGGATGAGAAGTCCACCAATTAATATCGAAACCTTTTAACGTAATCAATAGTTATAGCGTATTTACCTGAATATTTTTCTGAGAGTAGCATAAATAAAATATGTATTCCTTAGGATGTTTAATCGTCTTCTAGCGTGGCGTAGGATTCGGTTACTGTGCCATACATCTCGAAAATCGACTAGTTTTTATTGAAGTCATTTTTGCCTATTTAAAGCAGCAAACATGCTGGGGATATTCGGTTCAGAAAATGATATCAGTTGATCCAAAATTAAAGCCATTTCATGAACTTTGTTTTATTTTTACTTGTGGCATTGTCAATGCAACTTTCACAACACACGCTAAGAAGCAGACGACTTCGAAATAGCTTTTTAGATGGTTGTATACAAGTATTGTGATGCAGATCGTATTACCCTGATCCCCTTCTTCGTTTTAAAGGATCCATTGGTTGGCCTTGTACTTTCAGTCATTGACTTGAAACCTTTCATATTTATCATGACAGTATGGTCTTCATCACCACTTTTTAAAATTACGAAATCGCGTGCTCTAAGCCATAAATCTGTGTACTGAGTAGGTATTGACGCATTTTTTCAATCATGCTGCCCAAAACAATCTCCTACCGCATCATGTGCATTTATCTTGTCGATAGGAGATTATCAGTGATAAATCATCATAATTCTCAATACGTAGAGACAGCAATGGGTTCACCATGATGACTTAAGTTAATAGAGGTAATGATTAGAAAAGATCGTCCTGCTTTTTATTTATTTCTAGCCTTGTAGCAATATCTTTTGAATTAAATCATGTATCTTTCTTTACTCTATAGTACACATCAAGTTTTTAGGGAGCTATGACAAAAGACGGCCCCTTTGCCCGACGAAAAAGAAAAGCTAAAGCAAAGTTGCGCGCCATTGCCACTGGTGTAAAATTAAGTCTGTAACCTGGTATATCACCATTCGCCTCAACGTCCTCGTCGTACAATCACGGAACCCTGTTTCTTTTTTTATATTTTTACCGTCTTTTGCATCTACCATGTTGCTATTTTCAGAATATCCAACTTTCTCCTTGTCGCATTTGTACCTGCACAGCTTGCATGAAAAAAAAACATATATTAAGGGCAGCATCTTCTGCGCTTTCATGGCATCGCATCCCTCTCAATCATCAAATATGAAATTGTCAATTCTTTCAGCTCTTTTGGCCCTCTCTGTTGCCACTGCATCTGCTAGCTCTATCTCTGGTACCATTTACGTATATGTGAACAGTATCCCCCACCCCAAAACCACTTTCGTCAAGAAAGGCTCAAACAATCAGTTGGTGACTGATGGTGCTGGCTGCAAGGGTAACAAAACTTTGCCTGGAAAGGACGGTGCTCTGTCTGCCACTTTTACCACAGTCAACAACCAATGGGATTTCAATGGTGAACACGACAATGAAATTAGCATGGGTAAGCTGAGCAAGGAGTGAGCATGGATTCCAGTAATGTCGTACTAATTTTTATTTGTAGGTTACATCAAGGTCAAGGATAATAAATGTCTTTCTCTCACCAAGGGTAATCCATTGAAAATTGCTTCTTGTCCATCGTTCGACAAGGAAATCAAGGTTGGAAACAAGTTTGCCTGGTTCCATGACAAGCGTAACAGTGCTATTTGGGCTTATGGCGGAGATGCTGATGCTGACGAATCCAAGGGTATCAGCTTTGCTGCTACTAATCTCCAAACCAATGGCAAGACTTTGAAAGGCGTTTCAATGCACGAAAATTCCCTCGATAACGTTTTCATGGGTCTTGGCCATGTCAACTTGGGTGGTACTGGCAAAACCCCTACCGGCTGCGCTTAGACGCCTTCCTTTTGTACACAAGTATCCCATGAATAAAATATCATATCCTTAAATGCCCAACTTTATCCCATTGTTACGTTTTCCATTCTATATTTCTTGTTTCGTTTTAACATTTTGGCGAAGTATTACCTTGTTTTTCTTTAATGATTGTATACAGCTTATCCAACAACAGTGTAGACTTGATGTAAAAGCGCCTGATTCGAAAATTAACCCCAGTATTACACGATGATAAAATGCTGTAGCTGTTAGATTTTCTAAGCTACCAAACCAACCCATTTGACTATTTGCGCAATTCAGCCATTGTACGTTACATGAAGTCATTGTTTGGATGTAGCAATATTACTTTTAGCATGGCTTCAGTCGCTAAGAATGTCTTTATATCGTACTGGATAATGTATCTTAAAAGTCACTCACTGAAACGAGAAAGCATTTTGACAGGTGAGCCACCTAATTAATATGGTGGTCAGATTAGGTGTCGCCACATCCACCATCAACGTGTTGAACCATTTATGATGATATGGCTGCAAACAATGCAATCTCTCCCACAATCTTGAATAAAGAAACTTGAAGCGTCTGGGCTTTAACCCTCAAGGTTTGATGCCGCCTTACCCTTTCCATACAAAGAGATGGTAATACCGGGCATTGCGCCACTTGTTTACAAAATCTTTCAGACCTTGCCCAGTAAAACTATTCTTGCCGGACTTGAATCTGAAGCTTACCATGGCCATTTGTGATATGTAACACTGCCACTCACTGGAAAGAATCGGGCATAAAACTGTGCTTCTATCAAACCAGGCATCCCAACTGCCGCTGAGCCGACTATGGCTTCCAGTGCAAAGTAAAAATGCCCAACTTGCCTACAAATACAATCTGCTGACAGTTGCTCTTAATATATACTGGTTTGTTGTGTTCCATGATATCATGTTTTATTTGTGGTAGAGTCACTCTCTATACTGGAAGGAGTCAAAGGAGAGTAGTAATGCACAGCAATTGTACTTCGTCATACTCTGTTAATACTGTAAAATACAACCTGAATCATGTACATTTGGCATGTATCTTGGCTCTCTTCTATTTAGTGGTCAGATATTTTTATATAGTGAAATGTACTGATTGAAGAACATGCATTTAGGGGACAGCCGTAATTCCGGAGACTGTATGATTGGAAGGGGGCCCATATGGCGCTTGTGACAGGTCGAACAACTGCGATGCACATAACGAGGTGACCCAGTCCATAATTGGATACTAAGCCCATGCTATCCCGCACTGCGCCATAAGTAGGCCAATGGTCGGCAGCTAAAGCTCTAAACGGAAAAACAATTTAACGCTGCATGTCGTGTATGGTCGTCGACCAAGATTACGAAGGACGACCATGCTTTGAGGGTATGAGATATAGACTACAAACATATAGTGCACGATGAAGCTCACAGGGATGGATGGCTGGAGTTTGGCATGTTAAGCGTATCAAAGCCATAGACTATATGCGCCTCGGCCGATGTGTAACACTGCAAAGGCTCTTTATACTCAAACCAAAAATGTGTTCCAGCGATGTGAGCAGTAGTAAAGTTTGGGATTATCATTTCTTTTGAGGCTAAAAAGTACTATTTTTATATGCAAGACCATTTTTTTCCGCACAGTTCTAGATATCTAAAGTCCTGCTATATAAATGGCCCCTGATTTACAGATGCAAAATTTGTTGCATCTGCCACCTAATATTATTGTCTTCTCGCTTTCACTGTACTATCTATCGATAGACGCATATTCCAGCTAAACATGCAGAAACCAGACGACTCCAATGATCCACACCCTCTTTATCACCCTATGAAGCCTGATGAACCAGACTTTAAGCCGACCCTGCCACAGGAGCCAAGGGACATGAAGCACGGCAAATATGAAGCTGAGAATGTTGCGGCTGTTAACACAACCCAATATACAACAATTCCAAACCAAACTCCAAAGCAAAACTGGTTTGTTAGATTATCGAGACGAACAAAAATAATAGCTGGTGTCATACTTTTGATCGTGATATTTGTGGCCGCCTTTGTCCCAGCATACTTAACCACGCACAATAATAACGACGCCAGCACCACTACAGGCTCCTCCAACACCACCACCAAACCGCCACCAGACAGACCGAATGTAACAGCTGCTGGGTTGCCCATCAACAACGCAACCTACCGTATTACCGTAGGTAACGGTAGAAATGGATGCAACCAGTTTTTAAGTGTTGCTGGTTGCTCTGCGGGAGGGACAGTTGACATGTATTCTGGAGATGACAGTAAGAATTTTTGATAATTGTTTCATTCGACATTTTTAGGAGAGCTCATTTTCTATTTTCATACTTTAGATAGTGGCAGACAGGAATGGTTATTCACCCTAGTAGAAGGAAAGACCAATATTTATAACATTGTAGTTGGTGGAAGATCCGGATGTAGTACGTTTTTGAGCAGTTCGCCATGTCCAAGCAACGTTGTCACGTTATTCGGTGGAGATGATCGTAAGTCACTATGAAATCCAATTTCTTCATGACCCAGCCTCTAACATTACCTTTTGACTCAGAATCTGGAAGGCAACAATGGTTTGCAAACCCTATAGGCAATACCACCAATCATTTTAACTTGATGACAGTTACAGGAAGAGCAGGCTGCAATCAATTCCTTAGTACAGCAGACTGTACTAATAGTTCAAACCTAGTTGACATGTTTGACGTGGATGACGGCTCTGGTCGTCAGCGCTGGGTTTTGACACGTATCTTTTAAACATTATGTCTTGTCTCGCAAGGAGATGAATTCCCCACCATGGGCTTCAGCCGTTGGTTTTAACCATACCATAAATGTGGGTAGTGTTGATGCCATCGCATGGGCCGCACAAACTGCTGAACAAACTTTTTGTACAGCACCCACTTCATAAGATAATGTATAATCCACTGTAATATATAGCGAAGAGTATAAAATTAAAGAAGATTGAATGCTTTTCATGGCTTTATAAAGCGTACGGATGTGGATACATCAACATCTTACTTGTGCAAAGTGGTAGTCCTTTGCTTTCAACAGCCTTGCAAAATGGTACATAATACAGGCATGGTATTGCTAACGACATGTTATGTATTTGCGTCTATTTGCGGGCTCGTGAATGCAAAGTTACTCTAGTTTATTGTACAATGGTTGTGGTGAAGGTTTTGACTCCGTCCCTTGTCCTGCGCCGAATGAGTCAAAATTTAAGCATAAAAAAAGTTGCTGTCGCTGTTGCGCGCACGCATAAGTTTTCTATTGCATCATAATCAAAATGTCTCATCACACAGCTATGACCATGGCAGCACTTTGCGCCGTCGGGTAAAGTAATCACTGCAATGGAAGCTAGTGCTTTTTCTCTTCCATAGTCTAACACATGCATTCATTCAGCGGAATCGCCGGCTTTGCTAAGACCCGTTCAACTCCATCGCTCGTTGCTGGCCTTGGTGTAGCTTCTCTTTATGGTGGCGCCGCCTACCTTTTGAAGGAGAACAAAGATTATGGTGCTGAAACAGCTGCTGTCGCTTCCCTTGTCCTTGCTGGAGCAATGGGTCCTCGTGCTGTCAAAACCGGCTTCCGCAAGCCCGTACCCGTAGCGCTTACTATTGTTTCTCTGGCTGCCGGCGCGTATTACGTCAACAAGGTTCTAGAATATAGAAATGGCGTTTGAGTCCTTTGTAGAATATAAAAAGTGAAATTGTGTGGAATGGTACAGTATTCTATCGGTTGCTGACTGGCCGAACGGTTACCAAAAATTGAAACAATAAAAAAGTCATTTTGCAATCTTGTTTGGAAAATAAGCGACGTCAATGATATCACTCATGGTCTAAAATGAGGCATCTCTTCATGTAACCAACGTTTATGTCTTACCATACCGATTTTGCTGCACGATGTGCGTTGTAGAGACGACATTGTCAATCTTTCTTTAGTTGGCTATTCACCACTATGAGGGTTGCAAATCTGATAGAATGGAAACTCAGCTGACAGCTTTCAGGCCAGGCAATCAAGTAGAGCATGACACTTGGGTTCATTAGTTGGATATTCTACTTTGGCCTCTCGCGTGAAATTCCGCATATGTTATGCAATATGGAGTGTCCCTGTCCAACAAATTGGCTTGGGCCCTTTACGAGTGAAGCGGTCGGTTTAAAAGTTAAAAAGATGGTTCGATTCTAACCATATCTACTTGAAAAAAAGAGCAACCTTAAGTTAGGGATTTTGATGGAATGCTCTCACTTCAATTCTGTAAAGCAACAGACTCACGCTTTATATCAGATCATTTATCGGCAGCATTGTTGAAAAAACTGGTCTTAGGGAAAAATTTTAAAAAGCGCCTGATTATTCAAAACAACTTCCTTCAGTTTTGACAAATCACCAATCGCTTGCTTGCAGCAACTGAAAATTCAGCATCTTTACAAAAGACTAAACGAAAGCTCATCTCTTCAACTTTTCGGTTGCTTCCATCGACTTTTGTCCACCTTTTCACCTACCTTTTTCTAGCATTAGAGAGTTCCATCCGTACGTTATGCGTAACTTGCTACTCAGCATGATGTAGTAATTAAAATCTAACAATTTTTGCCATTTTGCAGGGAACCACTTTCAATTAGCAGCACTGGCAAACAATATCGTAATCCTCCTTTACTCTTCCAATTCTCTGTGCTCTAAGGCCACCAAACAAAATATATCAAATAGTAGTAGTAGTAGTAGAAATTGTCGCACCACACCAGTTTGATCACCATCCCCAACATACCTGCTTCAACTTACAAGCAGGAAAAAATGATTCTCACCACCCAGAGTTGTAATGAAACTCGACCCATCTTACTTCAAAGCTTAAATGCCGCCGCTTCAGCTCCCCCTTCCCCCCCTCTAGAACCTGTGGATCGTGAACATGTTCATGTTGAACTTTCTCGCTTCAGGAGTATCAATGTGGTAGAGAAGAAAGAAGGTATGTGGCGCATTCATAGTCAAATACGGTGAATAGATGTTCTAACCCGCTTTCTGGTGCAGCGGTGTCTGGATTTGCAAAGGCATTGTTCCCAGATTCCCCTATTTCAAAGGAGATCAAGCAAAGTCTGAATGTGACTGTGTCAAAAGAAGGCCTTGGTCTGGAGTTTATAGAGTGTCAAGCCTTTATTTGGAATGATACCATCTTCATGCAACCTCCGGCCGCACTTTCGGGGCCCACAACCTGGGCAGATGGTGAATTCCAAAGATGGTAAGCTTTTCATCCTTCAGGAACACTGTTAGAGCGAGATCTAATGTATCTCTTATTACGTAGCATTATAAGCTTAATCGAAATGGCAGAAAACAGGTCGGATTGTAATCGCCTAGTTGTGGCGATTGACCATCCTGTCAACAATGGTAAGTCAGGTTTTCAAGAACAAGACTAGGATAAGGAACAAAAACTTATGATTGACTGTATCACCTCGATATAATCTAACTTAGGCAATTTGCTCCGAGCGTTTATGTACGTTGGATTTACATTAGTCCACCCTCAAACCTACCACCAAAAGTCAGATTTCATACTATTCGGATATGAGATCTAAGGTACATTTGACTAGTTTTTGTTTTCATATATCTATATCCAGAAACCATCAGTAAACTATTAGTAAATCTACAGCAGTAGATATTTTGAAATGGTGCTACCTGCTCCGTTAAAAGATAAGATAGTTTCTGGTAACCGTCAAATTTGAAGATCTTTTGACTTCTTCAACTTAAGCTTAGGTCAAAATGAAACAATAAATTTCCCGTCTTTCGGTAACCCGACGTCCATCCAATATGACTAAACGACTATGTCCCCAGCACTTTCCCTCTATTTAGCAAGTTAGTAGATTGACAAAGCAGATTGTGTATTTGCCATATGCGACTAAGTTGATATTCTGAGTTTTCCTGGCCTATGCAGTGGACAATCAAGAGGAGATGGAAAGAGGTAAAGGGCCATATATGGTTATCAACGAGTTTGCGGACTATCAGCGGAAATGAACAGGGTTGCGGGGGGCATGCATCATGAGATGCGTTTCTTCAGCTGTAGTTGTAGATTTATGCCGCCAGGGAAGGAAAGACACGGCTATTATTATTGTCCAAAAGCGTAGCGCAAATTATGACTAGGCGATCGAATATTGTGGTCACACGGTTCGGATGTTTCCTCGTTTGCAAGGTTTCGTTTTGCGATTTTTAGCAAAAAAGTCAAGACAGAAGGAAAAACTTGCATGGCGTGAGACAGTAATGCCCCACAAAAACCAAATAAAAATTAGCCGTAGCGGGCAAGTTCATATCTGGTCACGTTAGACGTCGCATCATGTTCATTCAATGAACACACTAAATCGCAATATCAAGGCAATGCAATTGATCACCATGAGCAGCGTTGTGAAGTGCAACGGATACCATGGCAGTAAAGTAATTAATCTTGAGCGGTCTATTAGACGGAGAAATTAGAAAGCTAAATGACATAACCACAAGAATGGATGGCTGTGTCAGTTAATCATATTATCATTACAGGTTGAACTTTGGCTCCGTATGGCAATTAGAACAAAACTCATGCTCGAAAGTTTTCGGCAAATGACGAAGAAGGCTAACCAATGAGGAAGTTAGATTGTGGGCAAACGAAGAAGCACTATGTCACCCAGTTAAACTCCGCCAATGTTATACACCATATTTAGCTATCTGAGGTGTCTTTTTCGACTTCCTGAAACCCATTCTCATACTAGCCAGTTAGCAAAGGTGTCCAAAGTTTCGCTTATATAAATCCTCCACCCAACCCCAACTTATTCGTATATCCAACTACCCCGCACTTTCTCCACACTTTCGAAAATGCACGTAGCTGATACAGAGAAGGGCAAACCTCTAGTCGTCAAATCAGAAAAGGAGGTGTTGGATGTTGCAACCAATATCATTAACCAAAACGGTCTTGAAGAATATGAAGATGTGATCAAGCGTGGTGCATTACTGGCGAATGTAAGTCGTCTATTCGATTCCTTCAGCCAAAATTCCCTCCCTTCATTATGTGTCTAATTGATAAGGAACAATTTTTTCTATCTAGGACCCTGACAATTGGGAAAGTCGGACTGATATTACAGAAGAAGAAAAGGAAGTTTTAAGACGTGAAGTTACTCATCGATGGCACCAACCTGCTCAAATGTACTTCTTGGCAGCGTAAGTACAGTTTTTGTCAATAGTTATCGTGCTTGCTATCATCTTTACTGAGTCACCATTGCACATGTCAGTGTCGGCGCTATGGCTGCTGTTGTACAAGGCATGGACGAAACTGTTGTGAATGGAGCTCAACTTTTCTTCGTTGAACAATTCGGTTTGACTGATAACACCTTGCTGCAAGGCTTAGTGAACGGTAAGTGCACTGCTGCAACCAGAGAACCTACCCCGCAGCCCAAAAAAACAAACAACCAACTAAAGACTCCGATTCCATACAGGTGCGCCATATCTTGCATGCGCCGTCGCTGGTGTTTGGATAAACGTTCCACTGTCTAACTGGTTTGGTCGACGTGGATCTATCTTCATTGGATGCACACTTGGTGTCGCAGCCTCTCTTTGGCAGGCCTTTTCTCAATCTTGGGTCAGTTTGTTCGTGGCTCGTCTCCTTTTGGGTATCTCTATCGGAAACAACTCAGCTTCAGTTCCTGTCTATACTGCCGAATCCGTTCCACCATCAATTCGTGGCGGTCTTGTCATGCTTTGGCAAACTTTCACTGCTTTCGGTATCATGTTGGGATGTAAGTACAGCAAATACAGGTTTTTTTACCCACTACGATGCTTATTGGACTCACGTAAATTAACATGGATTGTCTTTCCTAGATATTATTGACGTGGCGTTCATGAATATCACAAGCGAGGGTGGTCTAAACTGGCGATTGATGTTGGGTTCTACTGTTGTTGCTCCTCTTATTGTCATGTCAATGATCTACTTCGGTCCAGATACTCCTCGTTACTACGCAAGGAAGGGTCGCTACAACAAGGCATTTAACTCTTTGAAGCGTCTTCGTTGGACTGAACTGCAAGCTGCGGCCGATCTGTATCTCATTCATGAATCTGTACAGGAGGAGGCTGCTTTCCAACGTGGTAATCCTTTGGCTGAACTCTTCACTGTTGCTCGTAACCGAAGAGCCGCCCTTGCTTCCTTCATTGTCATGTTTTTACAACAATTCTGTGGTGTCAATGTCATCATGTACTATTCCTCTGTTATCTTCAAGCAAGCTGGTATCTCCGATCAAACTGCTATCACTGCCAGTTTGGGTGCTGGTATCCTCAACTTCCTGTTCGCTCTTCCAGCCATCAAACTTATTGACACTTGGGGTAGACGACCACTTTTGCTTTCCACTTTCCCTCTTATGGCCGCTGCTTTGCTGTTCACCGGTTTCTCCTTCTTTGCCCAAGATGAAACAACTAGACTTGGTCTCATTGCTTTTGGTATCTACGCCTTTATGATCTTTTACTCTCCAGGAGAAGGACCTATTCCTTTCACGTACAGTGCCGAAGCTTTCCCACTCCATATCCGTGATGTTGGTATGTCATTCGCTACTTTCGTCACCTGGACTTTCTCTTTCATCTTGGCTTTGGTGTTCCCAGCGCAATTGGCTGCATTCACTCCTACTGGTGCTTTCTGTTGGTATGCAGGATGGTGTATTATTGGTTTCTTCCTTATCTTGTTCTTTGTTCCTGAAACCAAGGGTTACACTCTCGAAGAGTTGGATATTGTATTCTCCGTTCCTACTCACAAGCATGCTGCTTATCAATGGCGTCAAGCTGGACGATGGATTAAGAGGAAAATTTTCCGTAAAGAAGTCGCGAAGGAAAACCTTTTGGAACTCTCAAATACTGAAGATCTTAAGCAAGCCCAAGCCGATCAAGCTCACGCTACTGGAAGTAATGAAGCACAAACTTCTAAAGGAGATTCTGCTGAAAAATTTCAAGATGAAAAGGGTGTCGAACATGAGCATGTCGAGGACACTCCCAGCGCATGAAGTATATAATACTCTATCGGATTAGTACAGTTTCTCTTATTTGCATTTATCAAAAATGCCTTTTGAATTCCTCAGCAAATGCACCGAAGGGTTTCCCGGTTGAACTTGGATATACCCTTTTTTTTAACTCTATTTGTATCATATTCTACTTATACATGTGTATATCATGAAATAAAAAATTATCTGTAATACATGTACTTTGGCCGAGAGTTAGATTTTCTTAATGCTGCTGAGATAGCAAATACGGCTGAAGGATTAATGCAGATGTGAAGAAGCAGCTTCTTTTTACGGCAGGAATTTATTAATGATTGTCGATAGCATCCTATCATCTTCTCATTTCTTACAACTCACAACTCAATATTTGTCGTCATTCTCAATGATGAACGCCGTTTTTCTATAAGACTTTGAGTGTGCAATTGGAGCGTCGATGGCAAAAGAAAAAAAATACAACTACTTTCCACAATTGCCGATAAAAATATATCAACATTTAAGATATATCTTGTAGCTATTTGCTGTCATGTTTGATAGTTTGAGTAATTAGACGATAAAATCGTGTAGTCTATATGAAGATCATTTTTTACAACCTTTAAGACAATCAAGGTCAAAGTGGATGAACCAAGACACTCCTTCGCAAGTGTTGACAATAAGAAAACCGGTTGAATTTGTTTTAAATTTCTAGATCTTGTAGTATGCACCTATTCTCTGGTATAGACCACCTCGAGTATGATTTAAACGGCTGATAACCTTGGCCTCATGCGTGTGTCAAAGCTGATCTATTATTACGTGATGAATTTATCCATTGGCACTACTGTTCTTCTTTAATAAATTTAAAATAAAAAAATTCAATGACAATTGGCTTCGTCCTCATGGTTTAATCGAGTTTTTGTCGTTCTACAACATATCAGGTATATCCTGAAGTGACCGCCAACGTAATAAGCTAATCTCAGCAAGAATTGACGGAAAGCAACTCCGCAAACGAAGGAAAAAAAAACTTGCCGTCGAAAAAGTTGAATTTCAGATCACTCCTCAAAGCACAACTTAAAATCACACAGCATGGTAATTATTGTCATTCGCAACACTTGAACTTCTACCAACATACCTGACTTTGTTTTCTCTGAAATAGTCGCGATTAGAGCTTCTTACACCGGAAGGTATACTGAGATCCTAACACTAAACATGTACGAGTAGTCACAAACCATGTCCATATTAACATTCTTCCTCAGGTCTCCGCGTTGATGGTCGAAGACCCAATGAACTGAGAAAAATCATTGCGAAAACCAGTGTTCTCGCTCAGGCAGACGGATCGGCATACATTGAACAGGGAAACACCAAAGTTTTGGCGGCGGTATATGGTCCACAGGAGGTATGTTGGCTACCATTACAACAGGATACTGGTACCATAGCTCATATTTTATCCAACCAGGTCCGTCACCGAATGCAAATATTACACGATAGAGCCATCATTAATGTAGAGTTCAACGTGGCACCCTTCAGCACAAGCGAGCGTAAAAAGCGATCCAAAAATGACAAGTAACTACTGACTCCACGGCAAAAATGGTGATGGAGATATGACAATGGCATTAAATGTTTGACGTTTTATCTAGGCGATCATTGGAAATAGCATCATCAATTAGACAAACATTCGAGCCTGTAGTGCAAACGTCACAGTTCCCTCGCTCACAAATCGATATTTATTTGCAAGTGCTTCAGCATGATGGAGGTAATGCATCCCGGATTGTAGAAACTCTTGGTGGTCTACAGTGTCTGAAACTTTTGTCACACAGGAACTTTGCAAGCCTGTATTAATGCTGCGACGATGGCATTGATTGACGCTGGTATTCCCATGATCGACTACGTTTGTGCTTCAACGGCAGGATGTATTGACAAGCAACCTGTGCTGGGTACGTTCAAAGATTTGAATTAAAGCCTTTCACGAATGACATCTAATAACGAATGTTTCTTTCTTCCAGATCTCAATTATCTTGAAGAGTCATCAGATAGTCCAGAACTGACGGTTGCCATCCTGCCTCGAACGGGAAAAGTGAATTTGATGTCAATGGAATCTCGCCTTCACGTTGATATGTTGGAGAGTGTGGCATCCTTAGCTACGGAAGGATGTGAGCAGATTCATACCATACTTGATGCGGTTGTGAGAGACACTACGCAGCATTTGAAAGATAGCTTGATGCAGTAGAAGAGACATGGTGATAAATAAAAAAGCAGTCAACTTCATGTGTGGATTATTTGTCCTGCCAAAGACTACCACCTTAAACTCTTTTGACCCGTCATGGAAGACGCCAATACCAATGGCTTTCAGGAGCAAATGTAATTGCCTCTCTGTGTTCAATCATTCACTATAGCCCAACACGTAACTTACTAGACTAGTCTTGGGCATTTGGCCGAAGTCAAGGCTCAAGCGCAGGAGATGATGGATCATAACGACGACGATGAGTTGTTCAAACAAACCGAGCCATCAAATGATGAACAAGACTCGACCAATGCAACCACAATTGAAGCTGAATCGGATAGTAATGTAATCGAAGTGAAAAAGAAGCCGAAAAAGAAGAAGAGAAAGGCAAAGACGGCTAATCTTCCTGAAGCCGGTTCAATCATCCCTGACGACTATGTTGAAAAGTACAACGAGGATCCCGAAAACGACCCTTTCAACCCGTAAGTTACTTGACAGCATCCTGTAATTATCTGCGTGACGCTGAAAAAGTAACATTGTATGTCGCATCCATAGGGCACGACCACTTGGGCAACGCGTCGAGTATGCCATGGCCAAGTACAGAAAGAATCACAAGTTTTCGATATCCAAAAAAAATATCTTTGACGATTACCTACGATTCGGCGGCATCAATACTGGACAAAACGCATTTTTGGGCCGAACAACCGGATCTGATAATCCTGGCGAAGAATTGATGGAAGAGGACTTTGAGGCGGCCAAGACTGGAATCGATGCTGTTGATGATGATCTTGACGAAGACACCACAGTCAGCTTCTCAGAGGTGGCGCAGATCTATTTTGGCAGCCGGTTTATTCGACAATCCAAATTTATTCAATTGTCAGAATTCCACGAAGCCCCGGGTGTCGTTGACGCCTTCTTACGATATCTCGAAATTCGCAACGTGTGTCCAGAATACGCTGATGACATTGCAAAAGCCAGAGCCATTTGTGAAGCAGCCCGTCATGAACTCCCCAATTGTAAAGTCTTGATCAACATGTTTCCAGACAAATTCAATCAAGCGTGTTGCATTCTGTTTGAGGGCCAGCAAAAAGACATTGTAGACTTCACCCCCACTTGGAATACCGGTGATAGTAACCTAGAAGCCACATATGGAAACTTTTTGTCGGACATTGTTGGTATGACCAGACCGGAGGCGGTTGCCATCGTGGAGCCTATTGTGGGAAAGCATGAAGGTCGTAAGGTTGTCAACAAAATACCTATGCAAAAAGTCAAAGTCGTCCATGTGGAAGGTCAATCTGGCGCCACTGAATCATCATCCACCACCACACCAAATGCCAGCCAGTCAAATCCACAGCACTCTGTGTCTGGTGTCTATGTTACCATCAAAGTGTGCAAGTACGAACAAGAATCTGAACAGTATTCAATTTTATTGGAAAAGAATATTGGCGATCGCTTTATCCCGAACATGGTATTTTCAGCAGACTTCTACCAACTTGATAATGGGCAATGGTATGTTGATCAAGTTTGCTCCATGTTTCCGTCATTTTATATAGAGGAAGGAGAGGATAGCGATACGGATATGTAAATCGTTTTTGTAATAATATGATCTCACAAACTCAAAAAATTTCACTTCATTTTTTTGGAGGGGAAATGTACATTTGTTATATATATATGTATTTTTTGGGTGGTTCGTTTTCATTCAAATAAGCGATGACAGTGCAATTATTCGGGGAAGGCGATTATATGTAGTTGCCTGGGGGGTATATGGGTATTATATATAAGTCACTCTATATCTTGCGGAAACGACCAATTTTGTGACCGCACGAGGGGCAGAAGTGTACAACGTCTAAAAAAATGTCCGTTAGGCACAATGACCGGGTAATTCGCTTTGAGATCAAACTCTAACGTACCTTTAAAATATTTTACATAGAACGGAATCCAGAAGAACACAATGGTCAAGACAAGTCTAAGGATGAAAGCCTATTAGTAAAAGACAGGACATATATGCCCGGTAGATGGTAGTTACTTACAAAACGAAGCTGAAAAGCCAAACACCGGCGCCGGATCGATACCTGATTCTGGTCATAACCCATTTTTTACAGGAAGGACAGTAGGCTTCTACTTCGAAATCAGGTAGAGACGGCAACGGCATTGAGTGACGTTCAAGAAGGTGGGGGCGACGACTATCATGGGTGTGGGCAACTGATTTTTCAGTGATCTGATCATTGATAGGATCTTCTAACCTCGGCATGGAAGAAGAGACTGAAGGAGAAGAGAAAAAATGCTGTCGGTGAAATATGGAATGAGGAGTATCAATATTTGAAGATGCGTGACTAAAGCTGGAGTGAGCCGAGTAAGCGGACAGAGGTGATGGACTTGGTCTTGTTAGAGTTGGTAACACGGTCGGGTCTCCATAAGCCGATTTTTCGTCCTGCGTTTGAAATTGCTTGGTACTGGTCGCTTCTTCGTATTCTGTTATGGTATAGGTTGGGATGCTCGATGAAGATTGATCTCTTATATTTTGCGATTGGTCTAAGGTAGGAGAGCGTAACCGATGTGTTTTTCCATGATCTGGCGTGTTCATAGTGATATGTTGATCTCGTGTGCTATGGTCGCTTTGGGTCGGTGAGGGCGGCACAGCTGCGGTACCATGATATCGATGCACTTGTTTGTCCTTTCTACTATGTAGTGGATCTTGTAGGTGTGTTGGCACAGGTGACTGAATAGCCAGATTGGAAGTGGATGAATACTGTGCTTTGGTTGTCAGCATCGATATGATGGTGTGAGAAGTGGATTGAATTCGAGGAAGAAAGATGGTAGAAAGGAGAGAGGGAGGAATAGAAGGTGATCAGGCAGGCCAGCGTTATAATGTATTTATACACAACGAAATATCACGAGCTAATAAAATGACTTGACCATGCAAGTAAGTGGAAACTATCCGGCAGATCAAATATGGCAACGCGCTTTTGGCATTTTGTAAGATAATAATGGGATGTGGGTATCATGTGAAATCAACTGGCTTGCTCAGGCGACAAGCATGCAATTTTACAATGACTCTATCATCCATGAGCATATTCCGCAAAATGGCAAACTTTTTCAAGTCAGTCCCAGTTTCTATCAAAGTAAAGAAGCCTCTCCTCTTTTCATGACCGACCGTGACTTGGGACGCAGGCACAAACAAACCAAATCACCCGTGAAAAAACAGTCATAGCCCAGGCAAGTCAGTTATATAATATCCATTTTATCATTGGTATCTAAAATAATTCATCATATAGGATGGAGTGTCTTTTTCTGTAGTGGACATACATATGTACAGGTTGATATAGGTTGTTGGGAATAGAAGGGAGAAGTGGCTTGTACCAGCCAATGCCATGAGAGAATCTCCCAGCAAAAAAGCTTTGTTCCAGTCAGACTGAGATCGGAGCCATGGGTCGATCAAAACATAAAAACAGTGGTTGCATCGTGTCGCCAAACATTCGAAGGTTGATATTCTTCCCATTCTTCATCGCTCTCGTTAATGCATTTCTTGCTATTCATGCCGAGCATGGCTTTGAGGGTTCCTTTAAAACCCTTCTTCTCTTCCTTAAGGTAATACTTCCATGGACAATTCTTCTCATCTTCCAGTCTGGCATCGAATATGAAGCATTCTTCCTCATGATCTGCCCTATCAAAGTAATGCACTTTTGGAGGTGCGTCTGCAAATGACACTCGTCTTTTAGGACTGGCTGGTTCTGTGGAGGCTACTGATGGTTGTGAGCTAATAGATGAAGTGGGTGACGCCGGCTGTTGTTCCATCTGCGTAGATGATGTGCGTCGTGTGAGATTGAGCTTTGAGAAAGCGTTTGTGAGCTTTCTTCCTGATCCTTGATGTTGGTGCTTTAGCGTTGTGATAGACATGGTGTTTGAGTGTGGACAAGAAGAGAAAGGCAATGGGTTTTATGACCATGCCCGGGCTTAAAATTTTCAATTGGTGGGGAAAAGGTCACCTACTGTAAAAGGCAAAGTTACCACAGCGCCACTAAAATGATTGGCTCCGTATGATGATCAGATGAGAATGTCTTTGTTGGCCAACGCTTGGGAAATCACACTTTTCCATTTCAGCAGTCCCTGCGCTGACATCTTTGCTTGCCCCCCACTTTGGAATATTTACAAAGCCAGCCTCCTGAAAGATATGCATCCCTCCAGGCAAAAATAGATTCGAGAACTGGGTAGGGTCAAAGCGTTCAGACCCCGAAAATATAGGGTAGCTAAAGAAAAGAAAAATTATATTGCAGTAGTAAAGTCATTAGTAGCTTTATAGCGCTTTTAACGAAGCTAACGAGCCTTCGCAATCTATTTTCAGGATATGATCGGGGTCACAAATCAGCCAATGATGATCGTTCGTCGAACGGGCTTACTGGGGCTTTCCAATATTGCAAAGGAACAGGTCCCAATTTATTTTTTTATAGCTTTTTTTCTGCCAGCTTCATAACCTGTCGCTTACTTCTTGAATCAACCAAACTTCCTCCCGAGGAATTTCAACCCACATCCTTTCAACCTTTTTCTCCAACTTCATATTCTCTCGGTTCATCACGCGCCAAAACAGTAATTTGACTGATGGTCCAAATTACATTCAGCTTCCAGGCATTCAGCTTTAATGGCATCTGCCAAACTGTGGCCTTATCACTTTGTCCACTTATTGGAAAGTACGACGGAATAGAACCTGTCTGCTATTCTCGTAATGTCGATCTCGCTGGCACTCTGATTTTCCAGCCAGGTAATAAAAACCGCTCTCGCCCCTCCCTCGAATAATATCCACCACGTTTCCTAACCTGTCCTGCTCTTAGCTACCCTTATTATCGATATCGTCGCTATTATCATGACGGCCATTATGATTTATCACATCAAGTCAAAGTACACTGCTGTCGGTACGTAACCTGGGGGCAATGTTATGAGCAACGTTGGTCAAAACGGGCAACTCTGTAACACGTCAATATTTTTCTACAGGTCGCAAGGAAATCGTCATGTTCTTCTACCTATATATGATTACTGTCTTTTTGGAGATGCTTTTGGTCACTGGAATTATCCCCACCGCCTCTTCAGTCTATCCTGTAAGTACATGTTGACCAACGTGCCTGCATGTATTTTTTTATTCATCATTTTTAATTTTATGTGCATATAGTGGTTCACAGCCGTTCATGTTGGTTTAATAAGTGCTACATTCTGGTGCTTATTGTTGAACGGCTTTGTTGGTTTTCAATTTGCTGAGGATGGTACGCCATGGTCACTCTGGGTAAGTCATTCTTGAATGTCCTCTATGCATAATAGGATCGATGCTCACTCTCTATTCAGTCCATTCGTATCAGTTCCCTTGTTGTCTTCATCCTCGTCGGTGCTATCGCCATCGCCACCTTTAATGAATACGGCCCCTTCAGCTACACCAGTCCTTCGGTGTTGTGGGTGTTTTATTTCATCGTCAACGGCATCGCTTTCGTTGTCTATGTCATTCTTCAAATCATTTTGGTTGTTAATACTTTGGATGATCGATGGCCTTTGGGAGATATTCTTTTTGGAACCGCATTTTTCATCATTGGCCAAGTCCTCATGTATATCTTCTCGGTTGTCATTTGCGACCAGGTCAAACATTATGTCGACGGCTTGTTCTTCGGTACCATCTGCTCGCTGTTGGCTGTCATGATGGTATACAAGTACTGGGATTCCATCACCAAGGAGGATCTGGAATTCTCAGTGGGTAGCAAGCAGAACGTTTGGGAAGTGAAGGAGCTTTTGGGCGAGGATGAATTGAGCCAAAACTACAACTCCCAAGATAGATTTGCTGCTCCCCCGCCCCCTCACCACCAACAACAGCAGCAACATCAGTATGGTCAGCAGTATGGTCAATTTGAAGGTGGCAATGCCTACTAGATTCCCCATCTCCCCTCTACTTAATGTAGATAAGCAATTGTCCCCTTTCCCCTCCCCAACCCGCATATAATCAATTCAAATTCACGGTACATTTCATGAAAAAAAAATACCAAACATACGCCTATGGGAAATTGTGTAGAGTCAGTTTTGCATGTAAAATGGCGGCCTCGTCGTTTGTGTGGTATGGTTTGTGGCAAAATGTCAGCTGACATTGGGCATTCCTACGCTTTGACAACGCTTTCGTTGGTTCACCGGCCCACTAACATGCTTTTCCCAATAGAAAACTATGAATGGTGGTACGACTTTCGCGAAATTGTTTGCACGATAAAAAAAATTGTGCCAAAAAACGCACAAATAATTTCAAAGATATAAAATGCAGCCAGGATGTTTGCATGATTCAGTTTACGTTTCTCTTCTTCTTTTCAACTAACAAATTCTAATATCATGGCTTTACCATTGGATCAACGCCGTCGTATTGCTCTGGCTTACGACGGTTCAGAGGATGCTCAAAAGCTCTTCAAATGGGCTATCACCAACATTTTCAAACCCGAATCAGATCATATCATACTTCTGTCAGCTATTAACGGCACAGAAGCCAGGCGTGGAAGTGGGTCTGGATCTGAGTCCATACTCCGTCGTCGACTTTCACTACCCATGACATCCGCAAACCCTAGCGAAGTGAGCGCCATGGTCAATGATCCCTCTCAACATGAACTTCTCGGATCCGATCTAGCTAGACAAAGACTTCAAGATATGGCCGCCGAGCTGCATACCCTCTCTGCCACAAGCGAAGAGCACATTTTATGGGGCGATCCAAGGCAGCTCATCCCCAAGTTCACGCAAAACCACTCGGTTGATTTACTTATCATGGGATCCAGAGGTCTAAGCAAGGTTAAGAGTGTCTTTGTAGGCTCAGTCTCTGAAAAATGTATTCAGGAATGTCCTTGTCCCGTCCTCGTGGTCAGAAATACAACCATTTAGTACGTACGCACGTACGTGGCGTGAAACTTTCCACCCTAGTAAATCACAGTGCACATTTTCAACATCAACAATTATTCGACTATGTATATTCTTTAGTTCTTTTGAAGGATCAAGCCTGGGGAAGAGTGCATTGGATCCAATTGTGAATAAATCCAAAAGTAGGACATGAAAAATATGACGAAGGGCGCCAAAGAGGTAAAATTGAAGCCCAAATCATGCATTGAGCAATAATTTTTTTAATGGAGTCCCGCTGGCGTCCCCTTACCTGAGCTTATCTTTATCGATCATCATGGTGGGCCAAATGGACATAACTTTTCTCGGGACAAGTTCGGCGGTCCCTTCAGCGACCCGGAATCATCAGTCTATGGCATTACGACTGCCCACGGGCAATGTTCTCGTTTTCGACGTAGGTGAAGCGACGCAGCATCAGTTTCAGAAATCCCAAGTTCGAACCGGTCGCATTCAGGCTATCTTCATCACCCACTTGCACGGTGACCACTGTTATGGTTTGCCGGCGTTGATATGCACCATGTCCATGACTCTACAAAATGAAATTTCTGAAACACTGGAAATATATGGTCCAGCTAACCTTCGACGGTGGCTGCGATCGACGTTTCAATTGACATATGCAACGTTCCAGCGGAAATACCGAGTGCATGAATTTTTGTCGCCAAACGATCCGAGGGATGAGAACCTGGGCTTGATGGAAAACGAGCTGCCTGGTGACAACATTTATTCACAGCCGTCTTCACACTGGCAGGTCCAATTAGAGGATGGTTACACTGTTACCGCCGTACCAATCTTACATTCCATTCCAGCGCTTGGTTACATTGTTTGCGAGCCACCTGTGCCTGGTAAAATCAACCTGTCCGAGATAAAGCCTATTTTAGACCGTCAAAAGGATGCACTCGCGCGCCAAGGAATTAAAAACCCAATGGTTCTGTTGGGTCAACTACAGAAAGGTCAAAAAGTCGTCTTGCCCGATGGCACAGAGTTATTGCCAGCACCCACCCGGCGTGGTCGTAAAGTCGTCATATTAGGAGACACCAAAGACGCTACATCTGTTATACCGTTTTGCGAAGCATACCCTCCGCATGTTCTAGTCCATGAAGCCACCAATGCTTTGACGTCGGCCGATCCTCCCGGCACAACGCTCGAGGAGGTCACAGCATCAACCGTCGATCATGGACACTCCACGCCACAAATGGCAGGTAGTCTCGCTAACGCCATTCAAGCAAAGCACTTGCTCCTGACCCACTTTAGCTCAAGATATCGTGGCGATGAATCTCCTGGTGCTCTAGCATTGATGGAGGAGATAAGGGCACAGGCCATTGAAACAGCCGGTCATGAAAACGTGCATTGTGCCCGGGATTTATGGTCATTTAATATAGAGATGTGAATAATGTGCAAATTCATATGCATGCTATATCTTTATAAACACACAGACTCAAAGAGTGGGAGCAAGCTGAAAACAGTACCATACACAGCGACGTCAATTTATTAATGAGAATATACTTCTTCACGCTACGCTAGGAACCCAATAAAAGAAAAAACCATGAGACTTTTAGGAGTGAAACCAGTTCAAGTGAAAGTTAAATGCATCGAGAGATGGCTCTTCCATGTTCAATACGGTGTCATGAACGAGGTACAATCTCGAGCGAGGTGACCAGGCTATATGGATCAAGCACAGTCAGATAGGTGGCACTACAATGATATCGTCATGTTATTGCTCCTTACCTTGTGACATTTAAAGCAGGTAAGAGGATCATTTCTTCGTGGATTGTCACGGCCGTACGTATAACTTCGATTTCGACGATAGGCATCAAACGCATCGCTGCTTTTTGAGGTGTCATACGATGGTGGTGCATCGCCTGTCTGAGCAAATTCTGGGCCAGCCCCTAATCCTGTTCGTGGTGTGACCCAGTCATTGGCATAATGCGCTGACTGCCCTTCACCTTGAGGCATGCGGGTATCTGATGACGAGGAAAATCCTATACCACGATTGACTGGAGGAGATCGACGTTGATGATTTCGACTGCGGGGAGACCGCGATCGAGTAGTTGACCGTCGTCGTCTGCCACGGGGAGGTGATGATGGTGATCTAGAGCGACTATTGGAATAGGATCGTCTTCTTTGATACTTTGATTTTGATTCACTTCGTCGTCTTCCCCGCGAACGGCTACGAGACCTAGATCTGCTGCCACTAACATTGGGTCAGGATCAAAAAATTATTTATCATGAATGATAGAGAACCACTTACAAATGCTGACCCCCCCGTCCTCGTGATTCGCTACCCACACGGTGGCCAGCGTCAGAGCTACCACTACGAGTATGTCTATCATTTCTCTGCCGTAACCGACTTTCCTCCACCAGTTTGCGTTGAGCTTGGATGTCAGCCGCTTTCTCCTTTCGACTTTTCATGTCTTCAAAGTAACCATCCAAATATCCATTCTCCCATCCTTCAGCATCAAACTTCTCGTCATTGGCGAAGGCAATTTCATTGTAGTACTGTTCAACAGCTTGAGATAACTCTTGTGTAGGAGCCATACGCTGTGTCATACTTAGCAGGCTTGACTGTATTGGCGAATAGGGGGTATACTCCAACTGAAGTTGATGTAATGAGAGTAGAGTTAAAATATTTTCTTACAGTAAAATGCATAAACTCTATTACTGTACCTTGGCTAACGGTATCATTGGCCCTACCGGTAATTCAAAATAGCTTTTCTTTGGCATATCTGGTCGTACTGTACCTGGCGCTGTCATTTGAACAGGGTTTCGGCTATTTTCAGCCTTTGGAATCTCTGGTACATGGCTTGTTAAATGATGTGGGTTGGAAGCATTGTTGGACATGACTACAGCATTCTGGATCAAGGTCACAACTGGGAGTTGAAAGTATTCCTTTTCTTTCCATATAGTGATAACCTGTTGAAGACGATGAACAAAATTAGCCAAAAGTCTTGTTCCTTACGGTTTCACATCCATTTAAACCCGAATCACATTTTCACCTTGAGAACCTGGTTTTGTTGGCTATGATCACATCCTTGGCAATGATAGGCCAAACGAAGTAATGGAACCAACTTGGGATACAAGGTATCCTTAATCCAAGGGATTTCCTTTCGATCACTGTGTCCAACAAGAAGCAACGGTCAGTCCCAGAGACGCAAATTTCAACAGCTGCAAAGCAACAAGGCCGTACCCATAAGCCAGCAAGTCGTTCACTAGGTAAATGAGATGCAATCTATCCTTAAACGCAGACTTGGATCTGGCCAAGGCAATCATCAGGTCGAAAAGTGACTCAAGCTGCGTTGGCTGCTTGCAATGTTTTGCTATCCACGATTTACCAGCCTATACATATACAGGTTTGTCAAAGATCGTCAGTACCAATGTAGGTAGGTACACTGAGGGAATGTGTTCGGTAAAACTCTTTTTAAGGAACTATGCAATCTCGTAAACTTCGTACTTCAACATGGGCTCTTGAGCATTCCAAAATGGTCTTGTGCAATATCGTCCACATTTCTTCTGCGTCTTTAATGTTGGATTCTCCATGGCTGGTGGCCATCAAGACTCTAGCAAACGCTTGGTAAGCTGTTGTAGGATCTGACGGCGCCGCTGCATCCGATACGCGCTGTTGGTTCATCAGTGCTGTTGTAATCTAGCCTTTCTGACGTGTTTCAAACTGTGCACCCAGCGGCATAGGACACCTGCTGAGCTGAATATGTAACTTTTTTTGAGTAGCAACCTGCAGCAGTCACGCAACGACATATGCAAAGAGCACATCGCTCTGGCAGTCTGCGACCTGTCGGTCATGCTGCGGCCATCCAAACACTATATCAGTTATTCAATGGATGTAAAATGGATTAAAAGGTTACAGGGTGTTGGGTTTTTTTTTATTTGTGTTCAATCAACTGGAATAATACAAAGTGGTTGAGGGATGCTTAATTTTAGCGGTCATTGGCCAAGAATGGAGCTGTGGCGAACTATGGTATGTCGCTCGTCGCTTTCCCAAGCAGGTACGTACTCGACCTCTTGGGCTTCTTCAAAATCAATGTTCTCAGTCTGATTGCCCAGCCGTGGAATCCGAATATATGCTTCAGTACCAAATCCTTCCATCGACATGATTTTCAGCTCGCCTCCCCAGTATTCAGAGTACACTTTACTCATAGGTAAGCCAATCCCTAGATGCTGATCTTCCTGACCTTGCCAACTCCATGGTATTTCTTCTTCTTCTGCTATTCGCGCAGCCATCTGGGGAATGGTCTCGAAAGCTTTGAACCGCCGCTGTGATGTGAATGACCATAAATCTCGGTATGCCTCGGGTGACATTCCTCCACCTTGATCTGAAATACGAATCAAAATGTCGGTGTCATTGGAACAAATAGTGATGTTGACAGGGGGTGGGGCATTGTTGTGTTTATGGAATTGAAGAGTATGACGAACTGAATTGGAGAGTAGTTGGAACACAATGTACTCGATGTGTTCAGAGATATATGTAAAGTCGCCACAACCTGTGGATCCATCTATGTTGAAGGGTGGGCATTTTGCTGTCCCACTTAACCTGGTCTCTATGAGGGCAATACATTTTTCTATGATGTTTGTAGGATTGCATTTGGTGAAGATGGTGCCAACTGTGGCATCATCGTTATTCATATCCTGGCTACTCTCGCTCAATGCCAAATGTTGTTCGGTGATAACTCTCCTTGATATTCTGGATCGAAGCATAGTGTTCATAAAGTGATTAGCGTGTACGGCGGGTATATGTTGAGCGCATTCTGAGATTCCAAGGGCAAGCTGGGGGATGACGACCAAGTGGTCACGCAGAAGAGTTCGTAGTAAATTACAATATTCTTGATTTTGCTCTTTCGTCTCTATAGGCGGGACTTTTCGAAACTTTTCAAAAGCGGCCCAGTAGAGATCGTAGACGAGTTGAATATGAGGGTTGCTACCGACGATGAAGGGGAGTTGCTGAAAGTCTCGAATCCTGTGAGCTAGACGGACAGGCAATTCGTTTCTGACATAATTTGCACTTTTGATCAAGCGTTCATCGTTCAGACGCTTTCCGAAGAACACCAATTGACGAAGTGTGATAGGCGTAACTCGTTGTTCGACGTAGTAGTCCAAGGTTCGGTTCTGGTAAAAGTGGGCTGGTGAGCTAGAGGCTTTCTGTTCTGCTGAGAGAATGGGAGGAGTAATGGGATGGCGGGGTGGAGACGTTGACTGCGTTGGCCGCACAGTGGCTGGCATAGAGAATGCTCGCCGTTGGAATGCAACTGCCTTCAGCATTTGGGGTGAGTAAAAGGGGAGCAAGGTGTGAAAGGACTGGTGACCTAAGGTAGGAGATTGAAACATCGATAGGCAGTCCATTGTGATCCACCAACCAAACTTTGCGTCTCAAAACAAATCCTTGCTTAGCGAGCTATCAGCTGATTTCGCATGCACATCAACGACACTCTGAGAGAACCTGAAAAAGTAAGCGCAAGCACACCCGATGTATGTCTGCCAGCGTAAAATCACACACCTCTTTCCTTAAATTATTGTATCATGCATTATTCTACATCCATCTTTTGCATAGCAGCGCTTCAATAACTAGTAACCCCGTGCCTTCAAATTTGATGGTTTGCATTAAGTGGGCTCTTATGTAGCGGGTACATTGCGCCACCGTGGCGGGATAGTGACCTCAACTGTTAGGAGAGCTAAAGAATAAAGAATAATGAAAAAATAAACGTAAGCTTTACAGGAGAGGTTCCCAATAACGTAAATATGTTTCGACGTTTAGCATATATGCATGTGAGGAATGATAGGTGCTCCACGTGTATTAAAGGCTCATTTACCTGCACCGTATTGATCGTTGTTCGTTGTTGAACGATCTACAAGTATCGCAAACTTTAATAGTCGCTCTTCAATATGCTACTAACCCAATGAGCGTTAGATATGAATCTTTTGATCTTCCTAAGAGTATCGTAAAACAGCGCAACTTACAGTTCAGTGGGCAGCGATGTGTCAAAATAATGGTCCTGGAAGTTAGCAGCCATTTCTGATGTGTGGGTTTACGGTAGCATTGCGATATTAGGTTCACAGAACCTCAGGCCAATGATTTGCGAGACACTTCATGGTGTTTGCGTTATTAGTCCCTTATTCTGCAACACTATGAGGCGTACTGGGGTATTCAGCTGAATAAGAGATGAGCCGAAGTATCGGCCGTCAGTTCTCTGCGAGAAGGCCATGACCGTCTGGTTTGACAAGGCACTTAACAACAAAATGGCGTATGCCCTCTTGAAACTTCCATCGCATATAACTCTTCGTAGCGATGATTAGCCGCAAACCAGGTACTTCTGCAAGGGTTTACGCCGTATTTCCGCAAACAAGTCACTTCGGACTGATCTCCTCAGCAGCGTTCTTTCTCCCCACATCGATTTTGAAGCAGGCAACTAATTTCTAATTGGATGGCAGCCAGCAACTCCGCGAAGAAAGTGTCGTAACAGAATTTGCTTCAGTCATTCAATATCAAACCCGGTCACTTCCTTCTCTCGCGCTCCTTCAGTAATCAGCAATGTCTTCAAGTGAGTTACTCTGTTCATTCGATCTGCTTACGGGACTCATATGATGCCCTAATGCTTATCACTCTCTATCTACAGATCTTCGCATTGCTTGCGTTGTAAGTACCCTGTTACATTTGTTCGGCTTCCTATTCCATATCCGCTATTCAAACCGTACAACCGCCGCCAACCTATTACGCATTTCCAACCAACTGGGCTGATTCGCACTATACATCGAATAGCTCACTTATCGAATCATTTAACAAAGGAATGAAAATTTTTTAAACTTCTTCATGTGTAACTAACACCTGTTGGTCATATGAACAAATCAATAGATGGTCGGCTTACCCGCCAGAGGCAAGACGTACATCGCACAAAAAGGTAATTTATAGTCTTGTCACGCCACGGATACGAAAGTACGTATGTTGGGATCTCACATGTACGCCCGCAGTCTGTAGATATTTGACTTGGCTTGGAATTAACACCAAGGTGTTTAATGTGGGAAACTATCGCAGAAAATTAGCTGGTGCCCATGTACCGCATACGTTTTTCGATCCCGCCAACCCCGAAGGAGAAAAGTCAAGAAAAGAGGCCGCCGCCGAAGCTTTGGCAGATATGATGCGATGGTTTGAGGAAGATGAGGGGATTGTTGCTATCTATGATGCCACGAATAGCACCAAAACGAGACGAGCTTGGTTACAAGAGAGCTTGAACAAGAAGGACATACAAGTCTTGTTCATTGAGTCAATTTGTCAGGATGAAGAGGTTATTCTAAACAACATCAGAGATGTCAAATTGTCCAGTCCCGATTATGTCGACATCGATCCAGACCAAGCTGCAGAGGATTTCCGAGCTAGAATTGATCACTACCAAGAACAATATGAAACGATCACAGAAGAAGGTCTTACCTACATTAAGCTCATTAATGTTGGAAGCCAGGTCATCATCAATCTCATCAAAGGGTATCTTGAATCCCGTATTGTCTATTACCTCATGAATCTTCACATCGCTCCCCGCAAGATCTATATGAGTCGAGTAAGTATAGGGTAGCGGATATAGAGCGCTGATGCGGTTTATTTGGACTCTTGCTAAAACAATGCTCCCATTTTTATCAGCATGGTGAATCGGTTTTCAATGTGGAAGGTAAAATTGGCGGCGATTCTCCTCTGTCTCCAAGAGGAGAAATGTATGCAAGCCGGTTGCCGGATCTTATTCGTCAAAATCTTGGTGACCAAAACCTCACCATTTGGACATCAACCATGAAACGCACTATTCAGACGGCATCGTTGTTGCCTCATCCAACCAAAAAGCAATGGAAAGCTTTGGAAGAACTTGATGCTGGTGTGTGCGATGGTATGACCTATGAGGAAATTGCTGTAAGTTTAACAAATGGATTGTGGGCTGTTATAACTTGAGCATGCGCCTAAATCATTCCTCGTTCCATAGGAAAAATATCCAGAGGATTACGCCAACCGAGATGAAGATAAATTTAACTACAGATATAGAGGTGGAGAGGTAAGACAATCCTACTATATCTGGCGGCAATGCGTCATTTAACTCATCGGTTCCCCAGTCCTATAGAGACGTTGTATTACGCTTAGAACCTGTTATTATGGAATTAGAACGACACCAGAACATTTTGATCATTGGACATCAAGCCATCCTCCGCTGTATTTATGCATATTTTATGAACTACAGCCACGAAGATCTGCCCTACATCAAAATACCTTTGCATACTGTGATTGAATTGACGCCTAAGGCATATGGTTGTGATGAAAAGCGGTTCAAGGTTGATATTGAGGCTGTTGATACCCATCGACCTAAACCAACTCGGGCAGCGTCCATTCGGAGAAAGGCTTCCACCAACCTTGCTAGCAAAGCCCCTGGTAGCCTGACCTTACCCAACCCCGCCGGCGCCAGTGGAGAAATTGTCTATGACCCTATGAGTCCCATCTTACCTCTCACCAGTCCCAAGCTGACATCTAGACCGTCGTTGACGGTTGTGCCCGCTATCAAAGATCTCAAATCCACTGCATCACCACCCACTACTTCAAGCCTGACCTCAGAAGTGGTTAATTTGCAGCTAAATGACAAGGGGCAATGATTGACATGGATCGACCAAGACACCTTATTTGATCCTTATTTGCCTTACCACCATCGTACTTTTCCTTACCACATTTGCTTTAAAAAATAAAGTATAAAAAAAATGTATACAGATATCCATGGGGGTGGCCGGACATGGGAACATTTCGGATTGGTTGACGTGTAAATATTGTTTGTTTGTGTCTTCCCTCCGGTAAATGTTGCTGATCATGGGGGTGCGGAAGTGCCATCGTGTCAAAAAAAAAGTTGGCGGGCAAGTGTTTCCGAGCACTAAACACATCTCTCTATGGAATAAATTTGCGCGGGGTGTTATCGACTTTATTTTGTCCGAAAAACATAGTTGCATCCTGTGCGCTGAATATAAACTTGCAAGTGGTATAAAACAAGAAGCATGACAAATGGAAAGAAAACAATAGAAATGACAGAAACGGACGACTTAAATGAAAGCAGGAAAACAGGTGTGTGTGTGTGTGTGTGTGTGTTGATGAAAAATGAAAGGTGATGGTACGGGTACAGCTTTGACGATGGTAAATGGAAGGGGACAGGAGTCGTAGTTTGATCATGTACAGGGACGAGGAGGAAATATGTGCTAAATGTTAAGTACGGTGAAGACGACAAAATTGGTGGTAGGTTATTCATTCAAAGGCAGGCATGCTAGTGAGAGTCATTGCGGATCAAGCCTGAGCAGAAGGGATGCCAATTGGAAGGAAACCAGTTGAGATGTTGACGACGGGTAACTTGATTCAAGCCCAATTGATCCATGACAGCTGTGTCGTCAAGTCGTTCGTTGACAACAAGATTTCCAGTCACGGTGATAGAATCGGTAGAGTCGTGGACTTGGACAGGGTGGTTAGTGCTGTTCTTGCAAGTAAAGGCAACCAAAGGCAATGGCAGCTGTTTTCCACTGTGAGCAGGATCTGCCACATTTCGATTGATAAGGTTACGAAACTGAGCATATTTTTTGATTTTGTAAACTAACTTCTGCTTCGTATCCTTGACAGATTGCTGTAGGGTTTTAATCCTTTGCTGTAACAAGGGTAGAGTGAGTTTGTTTGGTCTTAAGAGAATGCATGCATGCATCAAGCTACAAATGTTGGCTACTCACCTCAAGCAGCATTTTTTCCTCTTGAACTTTACTCGATTCCGCGCCTTCGAAATCATTTGCTGTTGGCTTTTGAAGTCCAGAGATTCCGAGCCATCGAATCTCTTTACGGTCTTTTGCAATGATATCCATTGCCATCAAAACGTTGAGAGCATCATAGACACGACGACGAATGTTCTTTTGGTCATACTGTCCCTCAGTATAATAGCTTTGGATATCGGAAGCCAGTTCGTTAGCAACAGCATTGTAGGTTGTTACTTGCTTTTCGCGAACTTTCTTGCATACTTGTTGACTGAAATGTCGTAGTCCAACCGCTCGTTGTTGTTGGATAATGGGTGGAGCCACAGTAGTGTCCAATGACACCGGATGTCCATATGATTGGCTACTGGGTGCTGATCTGTAACGTTTACGATCACGCTCCCCTGACAACTCCTTAGTGTCGCTTTCATGAACTACGCATTCACTGTGCAACCGCCTTTTTCTATTGCCTGAAATGCTATGAGGCGGTCGACCTCTTGGTGCCAATACAGCAGCAGGTGGATACTCATTTTTTTGATGATGAAAATGGGCTTGGTGCTGACGGTGTTTCTCAGGTTCATACATTTGAATAACGATGTTATTGTCTAAAAGCTCCGATATTGGTTGTTCAACATGCTTGTTGTGGTCGTCCGTATTGAGAAGTGAAGCGATGGAGCCTTTACGGCTACTGGGAGCACTCGTGGAACTTTCTGAACTGGATGCATAAATGTCCATATACTCGGGAGAAGGCTTGAGGCCAGCAACTTGACTTGTGATTGGTTGTGGTGACGGACTATTGGAGGGCGTAACAATCTGCTGAATAGGCGGCAACATTTGAGTTTGAGCTTTGAAATGGTTGGTAATAGGCTTCAATTCCAAATCACTGCTATAACCTCCTTCATAGTCGTCTCGATCGATGCTTGATTCTTGAACTTGCTTAGATGATATGAATGGGAATAAAAATCTTCCACGATCGCCGATGTTTGGAAGTATACGATGTGTAGTAGAAAGAGGAGGAGACGGCAAAGGAGAAGATGCATAGTGTGTACCATGGCTGTTAGCTTGATGGTATTGATGATGACGGTGGTTGTCAAAATAGTGGGACGGGTGATCGGATAAGGCCAAAGGAGAGGACATGTGGGGGAAATAAAGAGTGTGGAGTTATCAGAAGAAAAAAAAAATGAAAGTAAAGGGTCAAAGCTTTTTGAAAGCAAAAGAGAGTAAAATAACGGGCAAAGATGAATGATTTGGAAACTCAAAAGATATTCTTGTTTATATGTTATTTTTTTTGGCTGGGGTCAGGCATTGGAGTCTCAGAACCGGTAGTAGACAATTCTAGCAGTAGAAACACGCGCGCGATTTTTTTTCTATCCTGGAGAACCTTTTCCGTCATGTGGATCTTCGTCTTTCTACTACTTGGATTGCTTCAACCCTGTGTATAACCCTTGTGACTGCTCGTTGGTGTCTTCTTCCCAACCGGTCATTTTGAATCGCACATATTGTAACAGAAGATATCATCTCAATGAAGTTTGGGATAAATAGAAAAGAGAAAAGTTTGACAATCGGTTCTATTCAAAGCATAGCACCAAAAATGGCCTCCCGAAACTATATCCACCCCCTATTTGGCGCGCACCCAACTATCAAGCCGCCCCTGTTTAACAAAAATAAGGATATTATAAGTAGACGGATGCAGCGAGATTCCAGTGACGTAGAAACGGATAACGAGCCAGGCCATACTCTTGAGCTCTATTACACAGCAAAGCAAAAAAAAAAAACCTAGAAACATGTAAAATGGGCGGGTCATTTTCCTTTTAATATCATCCTGCAGACTTTGAGGGGTTAGCTGTTTTGTTTCGTCACGAAAAAAGCGCGGATATTCTGGTGGCATTCGTAACACATCGCTCAACTTTTTGTTTATCTCTCTCAAAGCTCTGCTCTGTGCCACACACGCCGACGACAAATTTGTTTGAAAGGCTTGGGTTTATAAACACACAAATTGTGTGCAATGATGGGTCACCCACCAAAAAAAGGTGTGTGATGCAGTATCACTTCTTTGCAGTAGACTCAGTGCATTTGTCTTTTTTGAAGTTTTTTTTTATTATTATTCAGAATGCTGTAGGATCTAGGGAAGCGATTGTTCTACATCTTTTCACCCGTGGTATTATCATCTTTGTTATATAAACTATCTGCCTTCATCGAGCTGACCGTCCTGTGGGCAATACCAATGAATGATACGGTTAGCCTATCAATCTGGCTTGGGTAAATGACACGTAATGCCGACTCACCTTTATCTTTTCCATCTGCTTGTGAAGCAGGTGAAGCTGTGCCCGAACTCTGTCGTGATTGTCCCTTTCGTGCAGCCCTCAAAGTTTGTCCAGAACCTCCGAAAGTTTTGGCGGGCCCGCTCTCTTTTTCTTCGGCCGATTTCAGCGGTATGATAGGGTAACCAAAGTATAGCTGTCCAAAAGGTAAATTGAGAGGCGCTGGTACTGCATCATCATCATGCGTAATGGCGGCCGATTCTGCCACAGCGTCTGATAATGAGGTCGTCGAGCTGTTTGGTGAATCCTTCAACAGGCTAGTGGATCTACACGTTAGTGGCTGATCAAAAATATACGCACGGAATACATTACATTACGTACTCTCTCGTTCGGCTCTTTAGCGTTTGTCCTGAGCCTTGAAACGGTGCATTTGCCGGTTTCGTACTTTTAGGGTCATCAATGATCATTTTGCTTCCCTATAAGGAAGTCGCCATAAAAAAGAAGGAATTCGAAGTGAGAAAAGCGAACACCTATGAAAATTTTCGAGAAAACGTCCCAAAATTACCATTGGAATAGATTGAGGCATTTGACTGGGTTCCACATAACCGACAGGTGGTGCGAAATCAACCTAAAATAACGAACATTAGCCATATATATCGACGTACGCCAACATGATGACAATGGGCTAATTACCTCCAAGTCAGTTTCCATGATGGAAATACCCCCATGGTCGTCATAATTCGGTTTAATCTCTAACACCTTTATCTCGTAGACCTTACTGTTGTAGGTGATTTGAATGATGTCTCCTTGAGTAAGCGTGGCAAAGTTTCGGAACGAGTTCTCAAGCCTAGGCGGTACATTTTTAATTAATATCAACAATTAGCACCACAGGTGTTGGCACATGCTGCTCAGCACTTACACTGCTTTGGGATCGCTGATGTCCAAAAAGTCCACCGACTGAGGCTGGATACGAACAAATGTTCCTAATGGCAGAGATGTGTTCTTTATCTCAATGATATCGCCTTGTTCCACTTGCAAAGCATTCATCATCTGGGAGAGCAATGCAAGAAACGGTTAGAAAGTGAATTGGCCAACCTGATAGAGCCATTCTAGCAACTGAACTGACCCAGTGAGGGAGATACACTCTTCCTTCTTCCGCAATGAACTCTAGAACACCAGCATGTGTATGAGCGTTTCTTTCGCCATTGATCAACTTGAACAACATTGGGTAGGAGATATTAAGTCGAGCTAAAAGAGGCGCATAATATAAATACACTGCCCAAGATTTCCAATCATTCCAATTGTTTCTTCCTTACATAGTTTTTCAAGGGCTGATTGAGGTAATATGACTGGAGAAGCTGGTCAGTGACTGTACGCAATGCTAAGAAGGTTCGTTTTTGTAGGCAATCAACCGTACTGTCATCACTTACTCTTTCCACCATAACTGACGTTATCACGATCGCTTCCTGATTGCATCATAGCAATGGAGTAGCAGCGGTACATTTCAGAGAACCCTCGATTAGGATTCATGAACCCGCCCATTGAGAAACCGCCAATAGCTTGTTGGAATGGATCGTCGTCTTCGTAGCCACCAAACTAGAGAAATACAAACGACATGCATGAGCAACCATATCAACGATTCTTCTTCTCATTCAGCTAGAGATAGACTTGCCATTATCAAAGGTGATAGCAATAAGGGAAAGCTGAGTAAAGGCAGGCACAGGTCACATCAGACTAGAAATGGGCGACGTCATGCAGTCACGCAATGCAAATCCCGATCAACCAGCTTTATTGGCAAGCAGCAGAATAATGAAAAAAAAAAAAAAAAAAAGGTGATGGACGATGAGAGAACACAATTGAGTATGATATATAAAACGTGCTGCTATGCAAATAATGGAGGAGAATATACATTATTAATTACTATGAATCCAATCATCTGGCAAAAAACTCCATACGGTTCCAGTCAAAGCCAATAAAGAACACAACACCAACAAAGACCAATCCAAAACTTTAGCTTTCGTGGACATGCTGCCTCCGTACATCTTGAGATGACATGCTAGAGGAAATATGGCAGCAATGGAATACGAGAAGCAAGATCCTAAAAGACTCTACATGGAAGTGTTCAGGGTCAATAAAATTGGCAGAGTAAGGGGGAGGAGCCAAACCAAATTTCAAACAAGAACGAGGCTTACGATAACACGATCAAATGCAGGGAACAAGATGGCTATTATAATCACCACAGAACTGACGAGAAGGCGAGATACAAATTGGACGAGATGCATAGCGAACTTGCTCTTTGTGAGGGATGAAAAGGCCGGATGTCTGAAGATAGAGAGTTCTATGGTGAAATTGACGCCGCTCAAGGTCAGAGCGTATTTTGTAAAAGGATTGATGACAATGAGCCAAACAGCAAGCTTGTTTAGTAGCTGGTTATACCCCGGTGTAGCCATCATGTTTTCCATAATGACTTTAACGTCATTTCCGAACATCAGATATCCTGCCGCTGCCATGAAGGCGTAGATTAAGCTAGTTGCAAGATAGGTATAGTTGACGACTCGAGGGAAATGTTCGGGTTCGGCCATATCACGATAGACGGAAGGAAAGGTTGCGTGACCGGCGAATCCTGCTGCCATTTGCCCGAATGCCAAAGGCAAAGTCATCCAGTTCACCGGTAGCAAATTGGTTGGCATAGGGTCCAACAAGCTACCTGGACGCTCCGATTTGGAGGCTCCATCATAGCATATGACAAGAACTAGAGTGAAGGAGCTCAAAATACCTACAAAGCTTGTGTAGGACAGGTGACGAATAGCGAGATACGTGGTTGGAGTCAGAGTGAAGAAAGCCAAGATTTTGAACGTGACGGTACCAATGTCGGGAAACAACACATGTAAACTGTCAGCAAACAAAACAATCAGTGCCACCGAGGCAGCTATAAGCTCTAACATGAACATGGTGGATATAAATATTCGACCTCGTGTACCATATGCTGCACCTGCCATATCAGCTGTACGAGGGGACAACATATTAGAAACCGTTGTTTGGCAGGATGGTTAGCTAGTACTTACCGTATGTCTTTAGGACGAAGGAGGCTTTAGGGTAGTCCAAACAGCGAGCAATGATCTTTGCGGTGTAGTTGGTTAAAAGACAGGTGAAAGCTAGTAGCAAAGCTCCGAATAGCCAACCAGCATTTCTAAGTGCCAGTGGAAATGACAGGAGCGCAATACCAATGAGGATGTTGATGGCATTGGTGAGTGTCTGGGCAACGGTGCTTTTCAATTGGGTATCGACCGTAGTCGAAGACCAAGCCGAACTAGTCGATATGGCAGAATGCACCGAGGGGTTCCGCCGTAACAAGGATGTATGTTCGTCAATTTGATCATCATTCAATGTGGAGTATGAGGTATTGATATTGGGAGGAAGTTGTCTGGGGAGGACAGAAGGGGATGCATTGTTCGTTCCAAACACCACGTTTTGTATCTCTTCATCGGCGTCAATGTCATGGACTCCGGTTAGGTTTTCACTATGGGCAAAAGAAACAATACATAGCAGTTCAGTGCTAGGAAGGGAACAAAAGTTTTTTTTACTGCCGACGCATACCTCAAGTAATGAAGCGATCTAGCATAGGATGAGCTCCAGGATTCTACACTATGCGCTAAGTTGCTGGCAAAGGATGGCCTTCGCCGAGGAATATCTCTAGGAGAGACAGGGTCGTCGTAAGACATTTAGAAATGAGAAGACAATTTTGGATTTATCTTTGAACGTCAAAACGATACAACGGGGATATGGACGTTTTTGGTGGATTTTAAACGCCGAAATGGGGGGTTCACACTCCACACTGATAAGCTAGCTAACTTTCTAGAATTCAATAAGGTCTTCTTCTGCCTTGTTCTCCTTTGCAGGCACTGGGGGTGGTGCATCGTCATGTTCTATTAAAAGCTCTTCAGTAGCTGCGTCCTCCCTTGGGGTAGGTATGTCTTCAGTAGGCTCCGGTACGCTTTGATCTGAGATATCCAACAAACTTTTCTCAAAGAGCATTAGAACCAATCAACCATTATCGGATCTCGATACAAACAGTTGCCGCTTTAAAATGCACTTACATATCAATGGTCTGAGATAACTGGCCATCGTTGGCTTGCAATATCATAAAAATGACATCTTGTTCAACATTTGGGAATATAGCTGTCAGTGTAGCCAGATTATCCTGGAACTCTTGGGGGCTGATGGTTTGTCGCGGCTGTGGTGGAGAAGTGTTTGTCGGGTTGGGATTAGCATGTGGTGGTGTTGACCATTGCCCGGCTGCACCAGGATATTGTTGCCATTGTGCTGCGGAGGGGGGTTGTTGCTGTTGCTGGTATACTTGGCGGCGATAGTGCTCCTGCGGCTGTTGGTATTGCTGTTGTTGCTGATAATGTTGTTGTTGCTGTTGTTGTTGTTGTTGTTGTTGTTGCTGTTGATAGAGATATTCTCGATATTGATTGTAATCTTGTATATCTCGGGTGGGCTCGACGTGTTGACTCCATGTAGCATGGTTTTCTGACGGCCATCCACTGGCTGAATTATACTGTGCTGGTGGTGACTGCTGCCTTCGTTGATTTTCATCGTACCCAGTGTTTCTTTGATAGCCTTGATATTCATCATCTGAATCCGGGGTGGATGGACGACTGGAGTCATTCAAGTTCTGAAGTATCTTGCCCATGAAGTTGAGTGGCTTTTGCATGGTCTTTTGAGCAAACGAACTTCCCTTCTCTAACAGAGCAGCAGCTTTGACTGGGTCGATCAGTGGTTGTTGCGATTGTGACGATCCTGGTCGTGGTGACTGAGAAGGATGTATAGCATTATCGTAATTGACTTTCTCCTTCACCGCCTCTAATGGCCTCTCCTTTTCCAATTCTTTCATGGTGCTCTCGATATTGCTACGAAATGATTTTAGGTCGTTAAAAATTAGACGACATATAACATCGACGATGCATGCCTCTACAATGCCCTTACCTGTCAAATTCTTCTTGAGTGATTGACAGTGACTTTGCTTCCAAAGACTCTATAAACGCAATAGCGCCCATTAAATTTGTGAGATAGTAGCCGCCCTCTGATTGAAGTTGATCTGGATTGCGGAATCGATTGATATATCTAAGAAATGTGATTAGAGTAATACACTTTAAGCAAGTTGGCCATGGACAGTGCTTATTACTTACTGTACATTAGATACTAGTTTTGGAGGATTTGATTTTAATACAACATATATCAGGATTGGCAGGAACTTGTCAGCGCCAGCGTCGCCTTCCACATGCTTGATGAGACCTAGACAAGGGAATGCGTAAACACTAATGAGTACTATTCTATGGTATTCCAGAATCAATCATATCACCTACCGAAGATCACTTTGCAGCAGTTCAATATGCAAATAAGTTTGTCCCTTGGCGCCTTGTAATTGTTAATTTTCAAAAGCTCTGTCAAAGGCATGAGGACGATGAGTCTTTGTAAACCTTCGCATAGCCCAATGTTACCGTCCATATCTATCTTACCAGATTCTGCAAATGTTAAAAACGACTCATTGTGCTGAGTAACAGGTATATCGAGATGCTCTTCTGTGATCCACGAAAATATTCGAATCTTATGGTACAATATCTCATCTCGTTCCTTGTCATCAGTCGTGTTTGGTGAAAATGTGCTAAAACGTCCAAGTTTAGTATGAGCCCTACCATAGCGAGCTGAAACCCAAAACAAGCCGAATGTCTTACAGGTGGAAGAGTCTGTTCATAACCAGTTTCTCCATGCCTTCCTTTGCATTTTCAAATTCCTGATCGCTTGCATCCTTCCAGACATCACACTCCTGCATCTTTCCATGAATGAACTGTTGAAAGCACATTGTTGAGAGGCTGTTATTTGAAGGTATTAGGGATAATGGTGCCAGCACTTACATCAAGGAAGTCTTGAATGATTTTTATTTGCTCATTGACAGTCCAAGGCCGACGATCAAATGCTTGCAAGAAGCTAAACAAAATGAGTGAGAATTTGAGTGCCGCATGGAGTTTGGCCATTATGCCCCATATATCACAGTTTGCCTTACCTTTTAAAGTATTTGGTAATAGGTATTGCTCCTCGCCTCTTCATTTGCTCTAAGAACCTATTGAAGTCAAATGGTATGTCTGTACTTATTTCTTCAGATCGAGCGCTAGGCCGGCGGTGCTGAGGTGCGTCAGCCGATGAGCGTCGTCGGCTCGGCAAGTTTTCCGCGTTTTGAGCATGAGTGCCGTCTTTGTGAGCTGTTTCATCAAACTGGGTTATAATGTGCTCAAATTCCTGATCGTTTTTGATGGCGTCGTCGTCTGGTGTACGTGGTAGATTAAAGGGCGGTGAACCGATGGGTGTGCTGAGCATATTGATTTGCGCCTCTTGCTTAGGTGATTCTGTGATATTGGATGGTGGTTCAGGCATATCCCTGAAGATTGAGACGATACGCATGAGATATAGCCATATTACTTTCCTCTAATCTTTGAATGCTAATATTGTGAACATACCCGTCTTCTGAGTCGTTATCAATAGATACCAATTCATCAGATGATGCTGCTGCTGCTGTCGGATCTAATGTGCCTGAATCATATTTCTCTGGGTCGTCGATGGCGACTTTTTCTTCAAATTCAACAGCCAAAAGGTCAGTTTGCAGCGTTTTCGGATCGTCAGTTGCTAATCCTAAAGCTTTTTCACTCGAGTGTGGTTGATCCATTGTGCTAAGAGCTTCGGTGTTCGTGACCTGAACCCTTTAGGTGAAATTTGGGTCAATTTTTCAAGCCACGACCGGCCGGCCAAGCCAAGCAAAAATGAAACAGCTGCTGAAACAGCTGCTGAAGCTTCTAGTACCTTAAGGTCATTGCTACTACCTATCAACCACTGTTCAGCTGTTGAAATGCTATAGTTTACGGAAAGGTATGTATTGACCATGGTATAAAGGCCTTGACTTATCGCACGCTTTGCAATAATGTGGCACGCGGTTCTATCACTACAGCTAGCTGGCTTCGTATAACTCAAATAGGTTGGGGGTGATCCGGTATAATTGACCCATGGGACTTCCCCAACAGGAGACAAACTCACAGAAGCAAATGATTCGCTCTACCAATCAACGCAAGTGGCGATATACGCAAATTGCCCACGGTCCCAAAAGGTTTGAACGCCCCAATAACTTGTAGTAGGTGCTAACAATTAGACCATCAAAATTTATTACATTTCATGGGTTGGTATTTATTGGGCATCCTTAGCCTTGAGCTCCTCGACGAACGCAATGTACTCCTTCTCGGCTTCATCCTGGGACTTGCCAGCCAAGGCGTTCCAGGCCTCCCACTTGTACTTGCCCTTGAGGTCAAAGACACCGGGCTTGCCTATTTGATGACAACAGATCAGTAAAAAGCACTATACAGTTAGGATCCTACAGAAAACTTACTGGTGTTGCAGTCACCAACGGTAGCCTGCTTGAAGAGACCGTAAAGCTTGAGGAGGTCATCGCTGGAGGGCTTGTTCTTCAATTGCTGAACTTCGTCGGCAGCGGTTTGGAATTGCTATAATATAAAAACGAATAAGTAAAGCAATGGTAGGGATCAAACGGGATTGAAAACACGAACGTACGGCAGAGGGCATTTTGTATAGTCAATAAGATGAAAGGTGTTTTGCCAACGGTCAGCGCGAATTTAAAGCGCAGCGAATGACGCACGTGAAAAAACTGCTAGGCAGCTGTTTTTGGGTCAGCAAAGACGTAAACTCCGGCCAATGATGTTCAATGAAGCGCTTTCACTTTGTGAATGTAATAATGAAGAGAAGTACGGAAGTAAAGAGTGTTTTGGGAACCAAAAATCTAAAGGTTTCTCCCCTCGCCATGTATCTGCAACGTGGGCAAAAATAATGATTTTTAAAAAAGCAGGAGCGATACAGGGTTCATAGCGGCCATCACGACAAGTATTCTATTGATAAGTTGATTTTTATAGGTTTTACGAAATGATATATGATTACTATGGTGACATCTAATGCTGTGTTTGGCAAGTTCATTGGGGGATACGGCGTTGATCAGATATACCATAGGCCGGCCTTTCGAAGAGCAACTTCTTTTTCTGCGCCGTCTCTAAAGTTTCCATGCACCATCAATGGATTAAAACCGTACTTCATTGGGATGTTCATATCATAATACACATTGCCGACGGGGAACAGCTCCATTTCTAACAACACCAGCGGAGACGTATAGAAATCGATATTCAGCGATTGAATGACGCGATTGATTGCTCGCTGCTGGGTAAGTTTGCTCTTCTTGTATTTGGCATTGTCTTCATCTTGCACAGAAATGGATGTGGAGATGATGTGTTTCATAAGGTCAGTGGGCTTCATGATGAAAAACCCTGAGTTGATGTCATTGTTATCTTTTATGCCTCGTTGTTGGAAGAGCGCGTCGGTTGCAGGTCGTATCCGGAACTTGTGCAGCAGGTACTCGTAGATGTTGGGCGACAGGAAGACAATATCCACGTCAGAAAACCATACCGTAATATTCAGATAGAGGAGATGCTCGACCACCAACGATTTAGAGGCAGTCACTGGGAGATAATCATGCATATTGCCCCAGCTGATCAAGCTGTTGCTGACGGGAGTGTGGAACCAGTCATCTGGGATTGCTATTACGTTGTTTTCATAGCCGGCCGCGGATAATGTTTCAACTAGCTCGCTATCAATAGCAAATACCATGAATTTGTCAATATCACAGCGCTTGAGCGACTCAATCCAATTCAGCGTGTAGTTCGCCATGCCAGAATTGGCAACGGCCGTGAGCAAGACGTTGTTCTTGCTGTCTAGAATATTGTTGTCGATCATGGCCATCATGTCGGCATTGGGAGCAGACACGCTTTTGTTCGACGTTATCAGCTTATAGTCTAGAAGCTGGCTGTGACTGTCGTCGTCGACCTCGTTATCAGGAAGGCCATTGAAGCTAAACAAGGCTACCACGATGAATATGCATATAGCGGCAACCACAGTCAGATTATGCTTCATGTTATAATTGGGCTTGTGGAAGAAGAGTAATTATCCTCTGTAGCCTTTTAGGTTATTTCGGTGCGCTACACGACGCCGGTGGCGCTTGGTCATCACATTGATAAACATAGGAGGGGTGTCCGACATCATCAATTTTGACAGAATTTGAACAGACTACCGTAATCAATGGTGTTCCTTACCCCTATTCACTAACATTCGATAAGATCATTTTTGCTATCACCTTGGAGTGTATTTGGTGTTCCCGTCCGTGTATGTAACGGCAGCCCCGGTTTACGACATGCATTAGGCTTCTCGCCGATTTTCGTACTCAGAACAAGGTACGTTGGAGCTTCGCCAACTATAGGTGACAGCATCTCAATCTCAATACATACAACCGTAGTTTTATTCAAAAAAAAAAGGAAGTTAACAATTTAAATCCAAAAACAAAGCAACTTCTGAGAATGCCATGTTACAATGGCTTGTTATCAATTATTCATAAGGTCAATAAACATCAGTTTCAAAAGCGGTTTCTGAATAATTGCATAGCCGCTATGTTGGACGAAACGCCCCAGCCATTGCACGAGGAGTGAATACATAAATTGTGTTACGGTCTTTCGAAAGAACTCTAAATTATTTCAACCGAACGAAGGATACCCTTCATCGTCTTTGAGCAAAATTCGCAGTCTGGTACAAAGGAAAGAGGTGGGTGAGACAATCTATAGATTTCGTCATGGACTGAGGGGGCTCGGTCAATAGACTTCCGCAAAAAAACAATTGCACGAGAATACATACTGTAAGGTCCGAGGTTGCATGGGACAAGTGGCTTACTCAGGGAATAGGGTAATACTGGCCCCGGAAAACGAATTTGAGAGTAAGCCTTTCGCTTTCATTTATTCATTCAGAAGGTACGGTATGGATATTGAATGCTAGCTGTCTAACAGCTACTAGGATGATGCTATGTGCATGACGCGGTATCACGATATTTATAGGTTCGTGGCTGAATCAACAAGTGAAGATTCCAGAAGTGGACGTACGGAGTATGCATTACGGCACGTGATCATATGCAGGACAATAGATGGTGCATAGGCCAACGTCTGGCCTATATAAATCAGTGAAGATAGCTTTAGACGACCAATGGCCGTGAGCTAATCTCATCCACAGGCGTTGTCGCCAATACTGCTCTTGTCTCCTTTAAAGCTCGCGCGCGAATGCGCGTCGATCTGTAGTTGGCAGCAGCTCTGTTATGCGCTTGATATGATAGTTGGTGCGATCATTTCCACATAAGCAGCAGCCTTTTTGTTCAAAATTTAGGAATCATTGAGCTGGAAAATTGTTCTGAAGGATGTTACAAAGTTCACAGTTTAAAGCTTTCAACCGTAGAAATACTATTTTAGGATAAGATATTGTTTGAGCATCCACCTTGAATTCGCCTTGTCTTTCACGGCAAGATCGGTTTGCATTGAATTTTCAAATGTAGAAAATATTTGCATTATGAATTCTATAATATAGTAGCGTAATATTCCGTACTGTCAGATTTTTCTTCCTAATAACAAGTATTACAGAATATATCGGTAGCAAGTTAGACGCGTTTTTTCGTTTTGATAAATCATTACGCAATAAAGTGTATTAACTTATCAACATAGCGACTCCATAAACTTCTGGAGGTAGTTTATAAAGTGAAAAAAGGGACTTTATTCAACAGTTCATCGTTGAATAAAAATGGGCCTACGTTAAATTTACCGTGGCCGCCGAACATGTGACTCGGACAAATCCGAAAATTCAGTCCTTAGGGCTTGTCATTGACCAGGACTTGTTTTTCATAGGCCCAGTGAACTGACTTCCATTCAAGCAAATGTTGAAATCAGTTTGCCAGGCTACACTACTTGCAACCACAAGTATGATCCCTTGAATTTAGACAATGCAAACTATCACGATTCAAAATGTCACTTACGCTTTGTACTTTCAAAGGAAGGAGAACTGCAACTTTCCTGCAAGCCTGTGTTATCAATAACCACCACCAGGTCACTAGCCCTCGTATCACCCGAGCTCTCGCTACCAGTGCGAATGCTTCTTTGATACCTGAAACTCATTTGAGAAGCTACGGGCAGCCTGTTTTCGAAACTCATCCATATGCTCTCGAGAAAAATGAACGTAAGTCACTTAAATCATTAGCAACTAAGCAATCAGATTCAGCTGATAACCATCGACCTTAGTCACTCCCGGGGTATCTGCTCTTGAGTATGAATTGAGACGAACGGCGCTTATGAATTCTCTGCATGAAGGAAGTCTGGTTGTTTCGTTAGGGTATCGAACTCGATATATGTCCAACAATGTATTCTACCCATTCCACCAGAATACCGACTTTTGGTATCTAACAGGTTTTAACGAACCAGATGCTGCTGCCATCCTCGGTACGATTGAGCTTTAAAAGGGGATATATCGAAGACAATATGTACGCCGCCCGTAATTAACATTTTGACTTTATGCTTCTAGAAAAGGACTCCTCGCCTAAAGGGTACAAAATGACCATGTTTGGTTTGCCCAAAAATCCAAGCGTCGAACTTTGGGACGGTCCAAGAACAGGATTGGATGGGATCATTGAAAAATTTGGAGCGGATGAGGTTTGCATATGATAGGTATACTTGACGACTGACTTTCAGATCACACTAACACCTCAACTTTCAGGCATTCAACTCCATGCAATTTCCAACTCGCTTGAGGGAAGCCATCAATAATGCCAAATGTATATATGTGGATACAAACATGTCATCAGGATCTATCTTGTCGTCCTCTGAACCTGCAAAAAAATTAATATCATATGGTACGGCGACAGATTGGTCTAATTGGCAAGAGGGTGGGGTCGCTGGGCTACTGACCAAGGTGTTACGGAGCTTTGAGAGCTACGGTAAAGATTTTGGTATATGTGAGCTGGCGACCTGTGGAAGAATAGATTATAACGTGGAGTGGAAGTATTATCTGGGCAATGCAATGGTTATTAACCGAGTTCTTCTCGTTCCGTTTCAATAGGAAAGACATCCAAACCAGTGAAGCAATTAAGCCCACTTGTGCAAGAATTCAGAAACGTCAAGAGTGAAGCGGAAGCTAAAGTTATGAGACAATCGGGAGAAATTAGCAGCAAGGCTTTCATTGAGGTGATTTGAGTCATTCTCTCCGTTGTCACCGTAACAGTACTGAACATGGTATACTAAACCAAATCCTGTAGGCTATGAAATTTACAAAGCCTGGTATCACCGAAGGGCAGTTATGGGCAAAGCTGGACTTTGAATGTCGAATGAGAGGATCGAGTATGTTAGCTTATGTACCAGTAGTTGCTGGAGGTCCCAATGCACTATCTATGCATTATGTAAGAAATGACATGAAGTTAAGGTAAGTTATGTCGCATATACCGTGTGGTTGGAGTTTTGCCTTTGGTCTTTGGCTCGTCTGACAACTGCTTACGATTCAGGAATGGTGATTTGGTTTTGGTTGATTGTGGTGGAGAATACAATGGATACGCAAGTGATATCACACGAACATGGCCTGTCAACGGGAAATTCTCAGATCCACAGAGAAAGCTATACCAAGCCGTCTTGAACGTCAACAAAGCCTGCATAAAACTTTGTACGGAATCTCACAATATGTCACTCCATGGCATTCACGACGTATCGGTACGATTAATGAAGCAAGAGTTAGACAAGATCAACTTTCACGTCAAGACTGGGGTATGTGACGAACACAAATTAATGTACATGCACTTTTAGTAGCGATTTGCTCACTGACCATTTGCATAGGACGTGGAGCGTATTTTGTACCCACATCACGTCGGTCATTATCTAGGATTGGATGTACATGACTGTCATGACTTGGACAGATCTCGACGACTGAGGAAAGGAATGGTCATTACCATCGAACCTGGCCTTTATGTACCATATGATGATCGTTTTCCAAAAGAATACCAGGGAATTGGAATTCGCATCGAAGATAATGTTTGCATCGGGAAAGAGGACCCTTGGGTCTTAACTGCCACTGCTCCTAAAGAGATTGTTGACATCGAGTTCTGTTGTGAAAGCTCGTAAACCTTGCCAAGCTGTTACCAAAAAAGTATTCCTTTGTCTTTTCTTCTGTTGTATTGAATAAAATAGTTATTTAATATGCAGTGGTCAATTATTTTGGGATGCACGGTTCCAGACCAATGTCGTTCCTCTAGGTATGGTTTAGCAAGCTAAGGTCTCAAAAGCGGTCTCCACTTCCATTTACTTCTCCGTAAATACAGCCTTTTTCTTTAATTGTATACTCTTGCTAATACTAAAAAAAAACCATAACAGGTACAACATACAAATGAATATGGGTGCGTTTTTAACCTTCAAACGAGTTGGCCTTGTGCTTTGGTATGAATTTGAAGTCTTCTGGGGCAGGACCCAAAATACGATCACTGTGAAGTATGACAAATTAGTTTGCTTCATTTCATTCATAAAGAACAACTAAAAGTTCGTAATCTTACGTTATTTTAATCCAGTCAGAGGCTCTGGGACTAGCCATGAGTGTCTCGAGTTCGTCGCGGCCATAATAAGGTGGTGGACGCTCATTCATCTGCTGAGGAAGGACCTCGAGAAGACCGACAGGGATGTATCGATACAAGAAGCTTTGCCATTCACATAAGAAACGACGGGTAGAATTGATGCCCATGGTGTCAGTACCCCAATGCTCGAGGCCATAATCACAGAACTTCTTCAACATATCGAATCGCTCTGAAGATGAAATATCCCAGTGTCTTCGGGTTTTGATTTCTTCAAAGATCCATGGTTTAATCAATGCTCCTCGTCCAATCATGATTCCGTCTACTCCGGATTCCTCCTTCTGCTGATAGTACTGTTCCCAGCTGAGAACGTCACCGTTACCGAACAAGGCCATATCGTTTGTCAACCTCTTGATTCCTTTAATATAATCCCAGTCAGCGAGCCGAGTGTACCGCTGTTGGCGCGAACGGCCATGGAGCTAAATAATGGCAAAACATGATGATGAGCATACACAAAGGTTTAAGTAGCAGATGCTGGCATCTAGAAGCGTATTGCAATTATTATCCTACTTACAGTGCCCATTCCGATGCCCTGATAATGAGCAAATTTTAGTTATGTGCGCATATGGTGAATTTTGCACCTGGTAAGCTACTCACCACACTTTCCAATTTAGGTACCAGCTTATGAGCTGTAGGGTGATTGTCCTTCACACCAGTTCTGAACTTAACGGTGACAGGAGGGTCGAGAACGTGCTGCATTCCACGAAGCATCTTGAGCATCTTTCCGTGTGAGTCCAACAATGCTGAACCGCCACCCTAAAACGAGGACAATCAATACATCATCCACTTGTACGTTGTAAACACCATTGAAATGTACCTTGTTGAAAAGCATATCGATAGGGCAGCCCATGTTGAGGTCAACAAAGTCGACATCCACAGTTTCATTTATGACTTGGCAAGCCTTGACGAGCTGTTCTGTTTTGTATCCTGCAATCTGAATGCACAAAAGTCAGTAATGTAGTGTAGGATAAATATTAGGTGACTTATGTGATTACAAACCTGGATACCAAACAAGTCCTCTGATGCATGGCGCTTGGTCAAAGCCCATTCAGTCTTCTGGCCCTGGAGTAGGTTGGTAGCCATAGCCATCTCACCACATGTGATATCCACGCCAAATTCTTTACAGATTCTACGGAAAGGCAAGTTACCGACCTTTTATGTGAAGATGGGTGTTAGCGCTGATTCTTATAAATGGTGCATGAGGCATAAAGCTGACTTACGGTGGTGAGGGGAGCAAGGTAGGTCTTGTCTTTGAAGTTTAATTTCTATACATAATGGTGAGTATAATCGTCAGATTAGTCAACTCACAAATGAACCCTTCGTACCTTCTTGTCATTTATATCGAAGATAGGTCCAACTGGTTGCTCTTCTTTGGCTGGACTTATACTGGTTTCCGAAACGACTTCTGTTTGCTGGGAAGTCTCTACGGAGGTGACTATTCCCGAGGGCGTTGTTTCGATGTCCGTCGAAACCTGCTCCACCTCTGCTACTTTCTTCAACTTGTCCGAAATTGGTGTAGATGGTGCCTCGACAATGGTGCTGGCGGGACTATCTGTTGTGGCACTAGCAGGCTCAGCCAACATGGAGGCTAGTCTCCTCTGCGTGTTTTCCTCCTTCATAGCAATTTCAGCATCGATTTCAGCTTGAATCTCCTTTAAAAACGCTTCTGATTTTTCAAAGTTGAACTACATGCGGTGGTTAGACGCAGAGGTTCTCATTAATAAAATATTCACTTTCAGCCATACCGTATGTTTCCGCAAAGCTGCCATCGTTTCGGGCGTAATACCATTCTTGACAGTAACAGGTGCATTTCTTTCGCGCTAAGAAAAGCCGAGCCCATGTCAGTACAAAACGTGTCATTGGATGTTGCCCAGCTGTATGCACATACCTCTTCATCAACAACGAGCTTTCCATCTTTGAAATGCGCTTGCAAGTAACGGCAAGCATATCCAGCTCTACATCTGTAATACATTGAAATTGTTAGAAAATCATTTGGTGAGTGTTTCGAAATGATGAAGCTGAGATTAGTTACCTTCCGTAGACCTCGAAGTTGACGCATCTTTCGCCCAAATCAGCAGGCTTCAACTTCAGGTACTCTTCAATGTTATGAGTAAATTTGCACCTAATATACAAAAGGTTATTCACACTGTTCCAGCGTAAATTTCAAATGACCGAATTGCCACATACTTGTCTCCCCAGTTGCATTTGTCGTTATCGCCAGCGGCAATATAAGGGCAGAGCTACCGACATTATCGAATCAGTTCCATAATGTCATTCTGATCTATATACAATTGACCTGCTACTTACCTTGATGTCATCTGTAACATGTGTCCTCTTTCGCTTCTTGTTCTGCCCGCGGGCTTTACGATTACCGCCTGCATTGGACTGCTTCCCTTTTATGAGTACGGTGCATCCATATCGCCGTCAAATCATGTCACGTCAACTTACATCACCGTTTTCAAACTTTTGGCCTTCAACCTCATCGTCTCCAAACGCTGCGGTGTTGATATCTTCTACTTCGTTGTCTTCAAACCATTTGGTTTTGCGGAATCTATCGGTGGACGGTTAGCTCATGACCTTCCGACGGGGGTATTTGTCAATAACTCAAACCTACTCTTGTTTAATAGGTGCCAGACCTTTTCCTCGTGTAGATTCCTCTAGTGTAATAGAGACAGCTACTGGTTCAGACATTGCTTTGGCAAAAGACAGTTCCTTAATGAATGTCGATTCGAAGTTTGGAAAAAAATGTGACTTGCAAATATGATGAACAGAATGGCAGTGCGCCACTGAGTGACATTTGCCAAACCTCTTAAGCAGTATCAACTCAAATAAGTTGAATTGCTTGCAAAATAAAGGAGAACCGAGAGAATAAAACTAAATAAGTTGATTTGATGGCCACACACTATGTTTCTACCGTTGTACCCAGCATATCATGAGATTGTAACTGACAGGTCTGAACAGATTTGCGCTTAACAAGGCTTTTCATGTGCGCTAGGATTGAATTTATGAATAGGATGTATACAAACGACGAATTACCTCATTTCACACCCTCTGTAGCTGCCGTGTTTTGCCTCTAGACCACCGAGTGATCTGGGGTTGATTTTTGGCAGGGCGGGCGGGCGAACGATGGCTCGAAATCCCAAAATTTTGATGACGTCGGCATTCGAGCTCAAGGTAAACTGTGTACAGAACAGCAACATTGCCATTCACTACCTCAGTCAACATCAAATGGTGAGCGAACGACCTCCATGACCTATTCCAGCTTAACACCATGCGTCTCTAACTGATTTTCCACACTTCCAGCCTGTTCCAATTGAAGCTGTTATACCATTTGCTGTCATTGCAACCTTCTTCACCTTGACTGGTTCTGGTCTCAGTGCTGTCAAATATTACACCAACGACAAGAAGGTTCGCATCCTTGAACTGTATAATCGCCTTAATGGCCACTGATGAATGCCGTTCTGACCATTCCGCTGACCATTTTCACTTTTTTCTGTGATAGCCTGCAAGATACGGCCTCGATTACTGGGAATCCCAAATGATGGAGCGCGATAGACGTCTCACTGGATCCATCCGTGGACAATCTGTATGTGTGCTATTCAGCCTCTTGATCTTATTAGCAGCTTCCATCTAACATTCTCCCTTCTAGGTAAATCCCGTTGCACCACCTGAATTCTCCATCAACAGGTAAGTACTTTCGACCATTTGGCTGCAACCTTGTCCTTTTCTTAACATGACTTGCATTCTTCTAGTGTTTGGAATTTGGAGAAACCAAGAAACCATTAGTGGTCGACGATTTGTTCTAATAATGCAACTCAACCACGCACATAGACTGATGCAACCCCTAAACAAATATATTCTTTCGTTTTTTTTTGCTTGAAATTATCCGGAGATCCCTTTTGTGTTTTGGAGTTGATTTCGCTCGCACCGAGCCAAGCCATGCAAAAAGTCATAACAATGTGAATTGTAGTATCATGTACAAGTAGATGTATTTTGTCTACAAACCCGACGACAGGTGGCCTACGCTATGGAACATGGACACGTTCATACAATGGGTTGAGGAGGAGAAAGGAAATAGTAAGAATGAAAATAGATGGTCTGAAAATGTTGAAACCAACCACTGGTAAGAGAAAGATAAAAGAGATAGAAAAGTAGCCAGACTGACTCCAGTGTGGATGGACCCAAAGTATGGAAAAGAGAGAGAGGAAAAAATTTACATTGGTGAATGATATCAATTATCAGTATGTGAAGTGTCAATAGGTTCATGTAACATATTATGAGGAACTTTGCATGATGGCATCCTCATCGGTTTCTATGCAGTTAATACTTGGGTTGAGTTCGGGAACATCACCGATATCGAAATCGTGTATCTCCATGGCGGTGCGACCTTCTTCTGGGTTACTATTTCTTCGTCGCTGCATGACAACCACAGCCCGTGTATCTGTAAATTGTAATTTCCAAATGGTTTTTGCCGGTTGGGTAAAGTATCGAATCAGTCGGCCGGTTTTAACATCCCAAAGTTTCACTCGACCATCGTTACCACCACTCATCATTCGCTTATCGTCAAATTGTAGGCAGGTAACCGAGTTGTCATGAGCTGATATTTGGTGAACGCATTCGTAGTTATCCAAATCCCAGACTCTTAGACAACCATCCGAACCACCACTAACGAGTGTAGAGCCACTCAGTTGAAGTTGTCCGACCAGAGATGTATGTCCATGTAAGGTAGCTAGGCATTGGCCAGTCTCCGCACTCCATACTCGGATATTTGAATCCAGTGAACCAGTGATGACTCTTGATCCGTCAAATGCAATGGCATAAATTTGGGAGTAGTGGCCGGTAAGGACATGTAGACACCGACCAGTATTGATATCCCAAACTCGTGCAGTGCTATCGTATGATCCAGATACGACCAAGTTTTCATGAACATCCAGGCATCGAACGCTGGCTTGATGGCCAAGGAGGACATGGCGCATGGTTCCTCGTTGTAAATCCCAGACTCTTAAAGTGGTATCTCGAGAGCCGGTGACAGCAATCCGTTTGTCACGCATTTTGAGGCAGCGAACAGTGGAAGTATGGCCGCGTAATACATGCTTTAGAGTGCCTTTGTTGAGGTCCCATACACGTACGTCCCTATAAAAAACAAATTGAGGTCCAGTTAATTATTTTTTTTTGTTTGTTTTTGATGGACAAATCAAATAGTGGGAAAACAGAAAATGATGTTTCCTACCTGTCACAGCCACCTGACACTAACAAGCGCTCAGGATCATGCTTTTCACCGCCTTTAAATTGTAGTGCCCAAACACCACCTTCATGGCCTTCTAATGTACTGATGTTCTTTCCAGTGGTGGTATTGAATACCTCGATCTTGTGGTTATCGCAGCCAACAACGATCACCTCGTCATCAAATTGCAAACTGGTGACTAAGCCGGAGTCCAGACTATCAAAACAAGTCTTGACTTTACCACCTTGAGCCCAGGCTGCTTCTATATTGTATTTTCGTTTGAAGTATTCTCTGTACGAGAAGTTTAGCCGGCGAACAGGTGGACCCAAAAGTGCAACCCCACTGATCGAGGAGTTTCTACGGCGATATTGATGTTTAAGACAAAGTGTTTTCCAGGTAGTTTCGTCTTTCAGTAAGGAATTCCAGAAGGTAGAAACACTAGCGGCTCTTCCTAGGGTCCTGGGATCGTCTATGAAGGAGAGAATATGTAGGGATATTTCTATTGGGAGCTCCTTGAGGAAGTCAATCTTGAGTTTGGGAGCAATAATGTCACTGACAAATGTCAGTTGTTGACTATCACAGCAGTTGATGATTTCATAAAGAAAAAATTGCTTTTGTTCAGGTGTCAACTGCTGAAAGATGGTCTTGACTTTTCGAATGTAGTCCAATTGCTGGTCATCAAGCACGGTGGCCAACTGGGTTGGATTATCACCAAAGGAAGGGTCAATGTACGAAGAGCGGAGACGTTGCGCTGGACGAGCAAAGTAGGTATTTGGTGGCGTTGCTGGAGGAGAAATGTCCTCTGGTGTGCAAAGATCCATGAACGTTGACATTAAAGACTGAAGAAAGAAAGGAATGGCGTGAAGAGACGGAGGCAACAACAAGGGCAGTGCGTGCGGAGATTCAAAAGCCCTTCGTCACCTCCAGAGTGGACTGCAACATTTTTCTATCCCATGCACTCTCAATGCTAATATACACATAGAAGGCCATACTAAACCATCCCACATCCATCATGTCACATCTTAATAACCTTCAAAACCCTCTCCATAGCATCTAAGAAGCTGCCCAACGGAGTCATGGCCCGTCGGCCAGTTTACCGTGAAAGGAAATTGAGGTATGGACAGCCGTAGCTTGACCTACCACTTGAAAACGGTCGCACAAGATCTGTCCATGGAAGACACTTTTCCAACACGGAAGCTTCTACTTAATTTGGGAGTATGACGCTATTCCTTTAAATCGCTTCATTCACTTTCTACTTTTTGCCAGCAACTCCCTCGGTATGCCACCTTCTAGAAATGGTAATGGATAATTTGAAATCAGCTCTGGTCATGCAGGCTGTTCTACTATGACATATACAACAATTTGAGAGCTGAACCATTCAAATTTGATCTTAAACATAGTTTATGAAAAGTCTATAGGGTTTGTTTAGAGTAGATCTTATTGAAATATTCAGATATTCAAAATTACTGCTTTTTTTTTGGGGGGGGGGTTGGAGCGCAGGCTGCGGAGTGAATATCTCAAATTTTTTGGTTTGCTGCTGCAAGACGTGAGGTTTGCCACTGACCTTGTGGCTACCATAAGTGATCACACCTTGATCGTCTGCCAAGTCAAGTTGAAAGCATATAAATACCTATCTTACCATTCGACCAAAAGGTGCTTGTTTACGTAGATCATTCAAATAATGGGTACTCCAGCAGCTTCTCATTGTTCGTGCGGTCAACCCACTTACATCTTCAATTTCTTTGCTGGACATCAGCCACCAGTCAACGTTCCTCCGTCACACAAACATGAGCATGAACATGAACATAAACACCGTCACCACAAAAAGGGAAAGAAGATTGTGAAGGAAGTGAGCGAGGAACTTCTCATCCAAGGCATTCCTTCATGGTGGAGCCCTCGTATGCTTAAGAAGATTGGCGAGAAGATCAGCGACTAGGCCAAGCTGATCCAGCATATAATATCGACATAGGTAGATAGCTTATTGTAGCATAGCATAGTGTAGCATAGCATAGTGTAGTCTCGTTTAGTCATGTAAGATAGTCAGTTTCATTGAATGCAGCGTTTTGCTGTGTTGTCTTAAATTTATAAATTTAAATATCTCGAGGGAAGTTTGTTCAACAAATGAGACATTATTCTCCCAAAGAAGGTGGAAAAAAGTAAACGCCGCTTAAAAAACGAAAAATTAAAAACCTTTAGAGCAAACAACGTGCATCATTGGCATCCTCCTTCATTACAAGCGGGATTTATTCGCATTACTAAACATGTCCGAATCTAGAACACATAGTAGTAAGCAAATCAGATAATTCTTATAGCATTCTTCGCCTTGACCTATTGAGCCTTAAAAGTTTAACACTCCACAATCCTCCAGGTACACCGACAATAGATATCGAAGACAGCGACGACGAGAGCGTTGTAGAAGCTCGTATTCACGAAACGTCTCACCTGCTTGGAGAAGATTTATACCCGAGATACGCTACGGCGTCACCACGTAAGTATGCATGTTGTATAACCATCCCTCACCACACGTCCACTCACTCCCTGTCCCCTTCTAGTTCCGTCCATCCGGCCAAGAGACGAGGCTCCGAAAGATTTTTGGACAACGTTCAGAACAAGAACAAAATATTACTTTCCTGCCCTGCAGTGGATGCCCTCTTACAGCTTCCACCTGTTTACAGGCGATTTACTAGCCGGCCTAACTTTATCTTGCTTGATGATTCCACAAGCTCTTTCATACGCTACTGCATTGTGTAAATTAGAGGCCGTCCACGGACTTTATGCCATTGCGTTTCCCGCTATCACCTATGCCCTATTTGGTATGTCTCGGTAAGTTGGTCTCTAGCAAAGCCAGGCAAACCTCTGATCCAATATCTCATGCCCTCGCTTACAGACAATTATCTATGGGTCCGGAGGCATCACTATCTATGTTGGTGGGTTCGGCCATTGCACAGCAACAACATATGGAAGATGATGAAGATCCGCTGAAAAGTGCCTTGGCGCTTTCCTGCTTGTTGACGCTCTTTGTCGGAATCTTCACATTTTTGCTCGGCATCTTCCGCCTCGGTTTCTTGGACAGTTTGATGAGTCGAGCCTTGCTTCGCGGTTTCATCACTGCTGTTGCCATCGTCGTCATGGTGCAACAAAGTATTACTTTATTGGGATTGGTTCAGCTTAGTGAAGAATGGGGCATATCCGAAGCATCCTCCACCATTGATCGACTTATATTCTTGGCTGAGAACATTACACAATTGCATGTTCTGACTGCGGCTACATCCGCTATAGCATGTATCGTCTTGTTTGGAGCCAGAGTCATCAAGGCTAAATTCCCTTCTGCTCGCTGGTTGCAATTGCTTCCTGAAGTTCTTTTGGTTGTCGTGGCATCCATTATTCTTACTGGTATCTTTCGCTGGGATCTCGAGGGTCTTCAAGTGCTTGGTGACATCAAAGGTGGTGGTATACCATTACCATCTATTCCCGAGATCCCGCATCGCAAGCATTTCAAAGACATTGCTCTGACCGCCGGCTTGATCTCTATGATTGGTTTTGTCGAATCCATTGTTATCTCCAAAACTTACTCTAGCAAACACAACTACACTGTTAGCGCTAACCGAGAATTAGTCGCAATGGGTAAGTTTCTATTCACGTATATGAAATACGTAGTCTCTCTCGTTGTTAAACAAGCCCATGTCTTGTTTCATAGGCGCTGCCAACATTATGGGCGGTCTCTTCCAGGGAATCCCCGCATTTGGATCGGTAAGAACAAGTTTCGTATCTTGAGCATTCATTCTCAGAACAGACGTTAATATCCGCTATATCCGTTCCATGGCACCACCTTTTTTTCTCTAGGTTGCTCGAAGCAAAATCAATGATAGAGCAGGTGCACGCACTCAAATGGCGGGTTTGATCACTGGTATCATTGCCTTGCTGGCCATCTTGTTCCTGCTTCCTTATTTATACTATTTGCCAAAGGCAGTGTTGAGTTCAGTCATTTTCATTGCCGTCCTCTATATCCTGTTTGAAGCTCCAGAGGATATCCACTTCATGTTCAAGATCGGAGCATGGCGAGATATCACTTTGTTTTGTCTTACTTTCCTCGCCACTGTTGTTATCTCATTGGAATTCGGCACTCTTCTAGCGGTCTCCTTGTCGTTGCTGCTTACTGTCAAGGAAACCAGCTACCCGCGCATCACTATCATGGTAAGTGTGTGTTTAGATCTCGGTGTAAATCGGGATGACTGCCTAACTGGTTTTTTTCTTTTCGCTAGGGCCGAGTCAAGGGAACCCATAACAAGTTTCGGCCAATTAAGGACGGACCTGACTTTATTGAACATGTCGAAGATGTCCTGATTGTCCGCATTGAAGAACCGCTCTTTTTTGCGAACACCGGTAAGGAGGATATGGACGCATTTGATCATCGATTGATTAGCCGACTCACTTTCCGTATCATGCAGGGCAATTGAAGGACAGACTACGACGATTGGAGGTGTTTGGAGATATGTCTATTCATCCATCTGAAAACCCTCGCCTTCGGGACAGATCGTTCATCATTTTCGACGTCAGCAATATGCCTGAAATTGATGCCAGTGCTGTTCAAATTCTATATGAGATCGTTGCTTCCTACCGTAGTCGTGGAGTAGAGGTTTATTTTGTTAAGCTAAGAGACAATGCTCTCGAGCTATTTATTCGGTCTGGTCTATTGGAGTTTGTTGGTCGTGATCATACACACAAGAAAGTGTCCGATGCCATTGAAGCTATCGAGAAGGTAGCAACTCATCGACCACAAATTAGCGTTCACTAGCACACCTTATATCCCATCCATACAGCACATTGTAGCTTTCATTGATTGTTTTTTTATTATTGAATACAATCGATTAGCTTGGCAGATCAATTTACCCTTTGAAAGCCCTAAAAAAAAAATTTTTTTTTTTTAAAGCACTTGTCGAAAGTGTCAGATTATCGTTTTCAATTTCTAGAATGTGATTGGTTAGCTGTGACACACCTTTTTTCAAAATTTGAGATCTGGTCAACACCGCTGAATATAAATTTTTCAACTCGAGGTCAACAAAGCACTTCTTCACCTCCCACTTCTACCCCAGCTTTATCGCTTTTTAAAACCAACAGACATGTCTGTCCATCCCATTGATCCCTGGAACACTGTTCTTCACACTCCTCTTGAGCAAGAAGACAAGGAAGTCTTTGATATTGTTGAAAATGAAAAGTACAGACAATGGTCCGGTCTTGAGTTGATTGCTTCTGAGGTAAGCTAAAGGGACGAACCCCAACCCGTCAGCTGAATAATATAACTAAGTTGAATTTCCTTTCAGAACTTCACTTCTCAAGCTACCATTGAGGCCAATGGTACTGCTTTGACCAACAAGTACTCTGAAGGTCTTCCCGGTGCCCGCTACTACGGAGGTAACGAGCACATTGATGAGCTCGAGAACCTTTGCCGCAAGCGTGCCTTGGCTGCCTTTGGCTTGAACCCTGAACAATGGGGTGTCAACGTCCAGCCCTACTCTGGAAGCACTGCCAACTTTGCTGCCTTGACTGCTCTCATCCAACCCCAGGACCGTCTTATGGGTTTGGACTTGCCCTCCGGTGGCCATTTGACCCACGGTTACCAAACCAACAAGAAGAAGATCTCATCTTCTTCCATCTACTTCGCCTCCATGCCTTACCAGGTTGACCAAACCACCGGTTATATTGACTACAACCGTCTTGAGGAGAACGCTGCTCTCTTCCGCCCCAAGCTTTTGATTTGCGGTGGTTCCGCCTACCCCCGTGAATGGGACTATGCTCGTTTCCGCAAGATCGCTGACCAACACGGTGCTTATGTCATGTGCGATATGGCTCACATCTCTGGTCTCGTTGCTACCTCTGAGGCTGCTTCTCCTTTCGACTTCTGCGATGTTGTTACCACCACCACCCACAAGACTCTCCGTGGTCCCCGTGCTGGTTTGATCTTCTTCCGTCGCGATAAGGGTGATGATCTTGAGAACCGTGTCAACCAAGCTGTCTTCCCCTCTTGCCAGGGTGGACCCCACAACAACACCATTGCTGCCATTGCTGTTGCCTTGAAGCAAGCTGCTTCCCCTGAATTCAAGCAATATGCTAAGCAAGTCCGTGCTAACTCCAGCGCTTTGGCTGAAACCCTCAAGAGCCACGGCTACAAGCTCGCTACTGACGGTACTGACAATCATTTGGTTCTCTGGGATCTTAAGCCCCAGAAGCTCACTGGTTCCAAGGTCGAACGCATCTGCGACATGGCTCACATCACCATCAACAAGAACTCCATTGCTGGTGACAAGTCTGCTGTCACTCCCGGTGGTGTCCGTCTCGGTTCCTCCGCTTTGACTTCCCGTTCTTTCAAGGAAGAGGACTTTGTCAAGGTTGCTGAGTTCCTTCACCGCACTGTCCAGATCGCTATTGCTGTCCAAGAGAAGGCTGGATCCAAGATGATGAAGGATTTCGTTGCTGCTCTCGACGGTAACGAAGACATTGCTCAGCTTAAGAAGGAAGTCCTTGCTTTCGCTCGCAGCTTCCCCATGCCTGGTTTTGATCCCACCAAGATCAAGGCTACCGTTCAGTACTAAAGTACACGCATTGCTCTAGCAATGTGCTAAGTAGAGGCGCGATGTGCAGTTTTCCCTAAAATCCACACGACGCTTTTTTCAACAAAAAGTTATTTTCCTTTTGCCCATTTTTTTTTCATTCCTCACCTTTTTTTTCACCCGCCCCATATTGTACCATTCGCACCTAGACTTTCTCCTTGTACGTAGACACATCTTACAGACTGGGTCGGTTCATTGTCTTTGTAGTTTACATTGAATCTATACCATGTAATTATATAAAAGTATTCAACTACGCAAAAAGCAGCTGTGATATCAAGTGAGAATGGTAGTAAACTGAGCCCTTGGGATGAATTCTTTTGGAACGCCGACGTGGACGAATTTCAGTACGTGTCAGTCGGCAAGTTGTTAACAATCTTGCATCTCTGTTCGATCCAAATACCCCAATCAAAGCACCATGTTTGAAGAGCTACGACGACTAAACAAGAGACAGGTGCCGTCTACAAGATAGTAATGGACGATATGGGCGACGTTTCCAGTATTAACCGCTTTTCCCCTTACTGCGTTCTTGTAGGTCGCGCTTCAGGTGCTCAATATACTAATGGTCCTTACATCGGCACTGATGATCTGGAAAGGTCTCGCCTTGGCCACAAATAGCGAAAGCCCCATTGTTGTAGTGTTGAGGTTAGTTGTTGTTATTTGGCTATCAATCCTTCTCCGTTGCCCTTGATTGGACAGAATAACCGATATCCATGCGCATTTGAACACAGTGGAAGTATGGAACCAGCTTTCCACCGTGGCGACCTTTTACTTCTTGCCAACCCAGCTAGCCAACCTGTCCAAGTTGGCGATATATGTGTTTTCCAAATTCCACATCGAGATATTCCAATCGTACATCGAGTCATCAAGCTTCACGACGAGTAAGACTGCTCATTTTTCTTGCATTCGGTTGGGCTTGGCTTCGCTAATGTTATTTTTGGTTCCCGCACATTCAGAGCAAAGACGGGCAAACAATTTTTGCTGACCAAAGGAGACAATAACAACGTAGATGATCGTGGATTATACAACGCTCGACAAATGTGGATTAACAAAGAACATGTGGTTGGAAGAGTTCGAGGGTAAGCATAGGGAGAAGGGACATGCGAGTAGTGGTTTAACTGGAACTGAGTGAACTTTTTGCTTTCTTTTAGCTTCATGCCATATGTTGGAATGGTGACGATATTAATGAACGACTACCCACAACTCAAATATGTGATGTTAGGAGTGTTAGGACTCTTTGTGCTGATTCATAGAGAATAAGTTTGAGATAGCAATAAAGAATACACGTGGGTCAAAGTGTATGATGATGATGGAAGTTCGGCAATTTTGGCAAGATTGAAAATTTATAGCCAGCTGGGCCCCCACCCCTTTCACCCTTCAATCCGCCGCCGCGTCTTGCCACTCACTCACTCACTCGCCATGTCTGCAAATCAGCCCGGTGTAGAATCTGCTCAAGAAGCTGATATTCATGATCCTTTGACGTCTTCTGTACTCGACGATATTGATTCCGCTGAAAACGATAAGATGCCTACCGACCCATCCCCCAATTTCACCGAATCGCAAACTAATCTGTTAGGCAATGACGCTGCAAACGAAGAAATTACTATTGAATCTATTGCACCTACTCACGAAGCTGAAATAGACTATGCCGATATGTCGGCTTACGATGAGCAGCCCTGGGGTGACGAAGCAGACGATGTCCTATACTCTGAAGAATTGCCTAGCATTAGTTTGGCTGACCCTAGCCCTTACGAGCAGAAAGCTGAAGAACAACCACGAACCATTACTGACCCAACCCATGCCGAGGTAAGCATTTCCTCAAAATACAACGCAGTATTTGACACTTTGACACTGCTGACATATGACCATAGGGCTTCGTCAACGCTAAAGATCACCCTGACGCCACCGAACTGTCCGTTTCCGGTGAACTCCCTGGATGGCTTCAAAGAGAACATTTTACTATTGGTCCTGGCACATACGACATCAAGTTCACTCGTAAGATCGAAGTTGATGGACATCTTGAGAGTGCCACCTCTACATTTACCTTTGGTCACTGGTTCGACAGGTAGGTTTGATATGTCACCGTGTGGAAAATTTGAGTGAATAACTTATTCGGTCACAACTAGTCTTCCATTGGTCAACCGATTCGATTTCAACGGCAGCACCAACACTATCACCTATCGTAGTCGACTCACCAGCAAGCGATTAGTTGAGAAGATTAGAGATCGTCATGGTTATGCGCCACCACATCCCGCCGGCTTGTTCAAAACGGATTCAAATCAAACGATTCTAGTCAAATTTCTCAAATCTGCTACCAAAGCTTCAAAACCGGATTGTGAGCCTTGCGCGGCTAGTATATCCACCTATATACCTGGTGTAGAAGGAAAGTTGTTTGCACAAAACCATGCCAATCATGTAAGTAGAGTTGAGGTCAACTAACTTGGGCTGTTGCGTACCCTCTGACACATTGTTTGGTTTTTAAAACCCTAGTTGCAAGAATTGGACCCCTTCGACCTAAAACCTACTCGTGTCCTGTGCTGGAATGAAATTAACCCTGCCTTCAGAGGTTACAGTGCATCACCTAATGCCCAATTCGACGCTGTTACTGGAGAATGGATCAACTACACTATGGAAGTAGGCTACCAATCTACGCGGTACCACTTCTTCTCACTCTCAGATAGAGACCCTAAAGGCACTTTAATTGCTAGTGTGGTTGCAAGCACTTCCTATGTCCACTCGTTTGCAATCACTCCACATTACATCATCTTGGTAAGCTATCGAAGTGAATAATAGGACTTGTAAATGACATGTTTGCTTATCCCACCTTTATGAATCTCAATAGGCCGTCTTCCCTTTCACCGCACAGATGGCTGGCGTAAAATTCGCATGGAACGAAAGCATTTTGGATTCCTTCACTTTCCACAATGCTGAACCTACTCTGTTCTATGTCGTTTCTCGTGAGGGCCAGCAACATGTTGCAACCTATCGTGCTGATGCTTGCTTTGCGTAAGTGATAAAACCCTTCTATATGCATGCTCACCCCGTCCCCATATGTTTGCTAAACCGCACTGTGCATGTTCCAGGTTCCATCATGTCAATGCGTTCGAAGACGATAATGGCGGCATTCACCTTGACATTGTCTGCTATTCTGATGACACCATTGCACATCAATTGACCACAGCTAACCTTCGTGATCCCAAGTCGATGAACCCAACTCATTTGGCCAAACATGAAATTCGTCGTTTCTACTTGGCAAATATTCAAGAAGAGAGTATCTCATTTTTCGCCAACAACTCTGTTTCTTCTGCTGGTTCCACCATTAGTGACCGCGCATCTTCCGTTTGGTCGTTCATCAAGGGTAGAGTCAGCACACCCAAAGAAGCCGATATTGAGAGCGATAGTCATAGTTCCGGATGGGCAGCTGCCATTCCCAAAGCTGCAGAAGAGATTGTTCTACCTGTCCCGCTCGAACTTCCCCAAGTGAATGTCTCCGTTAAAGGTCATGTATATAACTTTGTATGGGGTCTTAGCGTTGCACCCACTGGGGATTCCAACACTGAAGGCAAGATGTGGAACTGCATTGTGAAAGCAGTATGTATCCTCCGTGTTCAACCTCTCGTTACACCATGATTGCATTTATTAATTCATTCTGTCTTTGTAGAATCTCAACACCAAGGAAATTGTCGGCACCTGGTCTCAGCCATACTGCTATCCTAGCGAGGCTAGTTTCATTCCACGCCCGGCAAGAGGTCCGGAGGATCTTGTGGATGAAGATGATGGTATTCTAGTCAGTGTTGTGCTTGACGCTCAACGAGCCACAAGCTTCTTGTTGATCCTAGACGCCAACACCATGCAAGCAATATGCCGTGCAGACCTTCCACATCTAGTCCCATTGAGTTTCGCACGATCACATATCAAAGCTCTTAAATGAACTTTCTAGCATTTTTTTTCTCTTTTCCTATTAAACAAAAAAAACAAAGAAAGCAAATGTCAAATGCGCAAAAAAAAGAGCTACATCATATTTTTTCATCAATGCTAAAGACAACAGTAAATATTTTCTTGATATATCCTATGTTGCTTTCACGGTGCTTTCTGCCTCTAGTACGTGTTTCCCTTGGCAACATCATTAATATGAACAAGCGGTGATGGAGGGAGGCATCGGAGTCGAATCAAGGTGTCAAGGTGTTTGCCAGAATGTTCAGGCAACAAAGAAGCATTCAAACGCCGGCGTGCTATAAGTTACTCAGCGAAAGACTGCTCTTTTTTTTTTATATTTTGGCTGGCGAACGTCTGCTTGAACTTTTTTCCAATTCGTATTTCTACACGCCATGTCTGATTCAGCCAACGAGCCTATCTTTGTTGATATCGGTGACAGCTCTCGCCCCTCCGAAATCGAAAGCTTGTGCATGCAATGTCATGAAAATGTAAGTTGATCACCTTTTAGCTGAGATTAGATCTGCTTTATGCCCGGCTCCTTCATGACTAACCCATTGTCTTTACGATTTTAGGGCACCACTAGACTTTTGTTGACCAAGATTCCTCACTTCAAGTAAGTATACATTCAGAAATGGTACAGTCAAAACAAGCCGTAACTGACAAGGTTTTACCATCATATTAGGGAAGTCATTGTCATGGCCTTTGAGTGCCCTCACTGCGGTTTCCGCAACAATGAACTCCAAAGTGCTGGTACCATCGCTGAAAAGGGCCACACTGTCACTTGTAAGATCGATAACAAGGAGGTGAGTTGAATGAATGTATGTGATATTTGGGTTTTGGGCAAATTTACTCATCTGCATCAAATCAGGACTTGAACCGTCAACTTGTCAAGTCTGACTATGCCTCGGTCAAATTCTTGGAATTGGATTTGGAAATCCCATCTAGCAGCAAGCGAGGACTTTTGACTACCGTCGAGGGTATTCTCTCCAATGCTATTGAAGATTTGGATGAAAGTCAAGCTGTTCGCAAGCATGTCGACGAGAACCTCTACAACCAGATCCAAGCTGTCATTAACAAATTGGAGGCCTACAAGGATGGAAGCGAGCATTTCACCGTCCGTATTGATGATCCTTCCGGCAACTCATACATTGAAAACCTTTGCCTTCCTGCCCAAGACCCCAAGCTCGAAGTTCGCTGGTACCAGAGAACTCCCGAGCAAGACGTCCAGTTAGGACTTCGTGCTCAGGAAGACCTTGATAACCCTACTGAGGAGAATGATGATGATGAAGTTCCAGAGGTTATGTCATTCCCCTCCAACTGCTCTCACTGTAGCCGTCCCAGTGAAACCAACATGCACGTCCTTGACATTCCTCACTTCAAGGAAGTCATTATCATGGCTACTAACTGCCAACACTGTGGATACAAGAGCAATGAGGTCAAGGCTGGAGGTGCTATTTCTCCCTTGGGCAAGCGTATCACTCTTAACATGACTGATGCGGATGATCTTTCCCGTGATATATTGAAGGTTTGTAAATTTTAGCTGTCAAATAGCGGTTACCTGCACCGAGCTAGTTCCTTATGGTTACCGTTTCTATTTTCTAGTCCGAAACCTGTGGTTTGAGCATTCCTGAGATTAATCTCGAGTTGACTCCTGGTACCCTTGGTGGCCGATTCACAACTGTTGAAGGATTGCTTCGTCAAGTCCACGAGGAGCTGGATCAAAGAGCTCCATTCTTGCAGGGTGACTCTGCATCAGAAGAAAGCCGCACACGATGGAAGACTTTCCTCGACAAGCTGCAGCAAGTTGCCGATGGCGAACACCTGCCTTGTACTTTGATCTTGAACGATCCTTTGTCCAACTCCTATCTCCAAGTAAGTTATCAATGGTCGAAAGGAAAAGTAGCGATGATGGTGTATTAACAGCGTACCTTTAGAACCTCTACGCTCCCGATGACGATCCGGAAATGATGACTGAGACTTACGAACGTGATTTCGAAACCAACGAATCATTGGGTCTGAACGACATGAAGCTGGAGAACTATGAGAAAAAGGATGAGGATGATCACCCAATGGAGGAAGCAAGCCAGTAATGCGGTGATGTAGAGTATGGTAGAGTAGAGTAGAATATAATCAGTGGTTTACACCATCGGGTTTTGCGTTATGTGTACTATAGTATTGCGAAGAGGATTTTAATGAATATGCAATAGACGATTAAAGAAATGGTTCTGATCCTCACATCTCGAAGCCATTGAACCATTGGATTTGAACGACATGAAGCTGGAGAATGTATCAGAGTAGTAGGATTTGTATGACTTCTGGGCCCAACTTTGGAGAGGTTATGTAGAGTAAAAAAGGGTGGAACATGTTATTAGGACTCCCATGAGTGTTGCGTTAGAGATAGCATCAACAAGCAATCGTCCATGTTCTAACCTGAATAGCATTTGAATAACTTACGACCGTAACTACTGACGATTCAGATCCTTCTTGAGATATAAGTAATCGAAGGTTGCAGGCCGTTTTCCTCCTTTTTCACTTTAGTTCGCAAAGTTATGATGGTGATACAGTCAAATGACTCTATTTTTGTTGCACAAAAATCTTTATAGCTAACGGCTAAGCCCTCAGGCAACAAGACCTTGCCTTTCTTTCCATTTCGTATTTTGCCAATGGACGAAACGCCTTTTGATCTCGACCTGAAAAAAGATGAACTACAGGACAAAGATGTGCGGTTTCCACAGTTCAATACAGAAAGTGATGGGGACTTACATGGGGCCATGTCTATGTTGAAATATGATGACAACGATGGTCCGGAAGATGAACAGAAGGTTTCGCCACTTCACCTGGCTGCAGGCGATGGAGATTGTGAAGAAGTAAAACGCCTGCTTCTGCAGGACGCGGCTGTCGATGCAAATGGTGACATGCTACGTACTCCACTTCACCTGGCTGCAGGCAATGGACACACTGAAGTAGTACAGCTGCTACTCGAGCATAAAGCGGCTGTCGATGCAGAAGATGAACTACTGGATACTCCACTTCATCTGGCTGCGAGCGATGGTCACAAAGAAGTAGTACAGCTTCTGCTTGAATATGGTGCCTTTGCTGATGCCAAAAATGAAACTTCGGAAACTGCACTCCACCGGTCTGCTTCCAATGGACACGAAAAAGTAGTGCGACTACTGCTCGAACATGGAGCCATTGTTGATGCCAAAACTCAAGATCTGAAAAATATACTGTACCAATTTTCTAAGAAAAGAAACATAATAGTAGTACATCTGTCTAAACATAGTGCCATGGTTAGTTCAATGCATCATTATTGGGGTTCGGATACTGTCCTCTACCGAGCTGCTCTAAATGGACATAAAGAATTGGTACAGCTGCTGATTGAGAGAAATTTCGTTGTTGGTGCCGAAAGGTCCTTTTCGGAAACTGCACTCCATCGCGCTGCTGAAAATGGACATAGAGAAGTAGTGCAGCTGCTGCTCGAACATGGTGCCATTGTTGACGCCGAAAATCAATTTTCGGAAAACGCTCTCCAACTGGCTGCTTTCAATGGACACGAAGATGTAATACGAATTCTGTTCGAATATGGTGCCATTGCTGATAGCAAATCTCAATATTCGGAATCTGCGCTCCACCGCGCTGCTGCGAAGGGGCACAAAGAAGTGATACGCCTGCTACTTGAACATGATGCCAATATCAATGCTGAAAATTTCTATTCGGAAAATGCACTGCATTATGCTGCTGGAAACGGGCACATTGAAGTTGTACAGCTGCTGCTCAAACATGGTGCCATTGTTGATGTCGAAGTCACGTTTACGATTACTCAAGTCAGTTTTGATGAAGAGATACCATTGTTCGGTACTGCACTCACACAGGCTGCTCTAAATGGACACAAAGAAGTTGTACAGCTGCTGCTCGATCATGGTGCTATTGTTGATGTCAATAATATAAATTTGGGAACTGCACTCATTCAGGCTGCTAAGAACGGACACAAAGAAGTTGTACAGCTGCTGCTCGAACGTGGTGCCATTGCTGATGTCGAAGTGCCATTTACGGAATCTCCACTCATGGATGATGATGTGCCATTTTCGGGTACTGCACTCACTCAGGCTGCTAAGAACGGACACAAAGAAGTTGTACAGCTGCTGCTCGAGCATGGTGCCATTGTTGATGTCAAGAACATATATTTGGGAACTGCACTCATTCAGGCTGCTAAGAACGGACACAAACAAGTTGTACAGCTGCTGCTCAAATGTGGGGCCATTTTGGATGCCAAAGTGCCTTCTTTGGGTACTGCACTTATTCAGGCTGCTGAGAACGGGCACAAGGAAGTTATACAGCTGCTGCTCAAACATGGGGCCATTGTTGATGTCGAAGTGCCATTTTTGGGTACTGCACTTATTCAAGCTGCTGAGCATGGACATAAAGAAGCAGTACAGCTGCTGCTCAAACATGGGGCCATGATTGATGCCAAAACTGAAAATTCGGAAACTGCACTCCTCTACGCTACTGAAAATGGACACATGGAAGTAGTAAAATTACTCCTCGATCACGATGCTGCTTTTGATGAAAAAGATGGCCGCTCAAGAAACACACTTTACAAAGCTGCAGTAAACGGATATAACGAAATAGTGTCTCAGCTCCTTAGCAGACATGCAAATGTAGATGAAAGATCTGAAGGAGGTAAAACCCTTCTAGCTCAGCTATCAGAAATTGGCGATATAGGAATGATTCATCTTCTCTTAGACCATGGTGCTAATGTTGAAGCAGTGGATAGCGATGGCCAGACTCCTTTCCTAATTGCTGCAAAATGCTCACATCTACAAGTTCTTTCTCTATTGATCAGCAAAGGTGCCAACATAGAAGCTGCTGACAACAACTCTCTTACGGCTTTGCATTGGTCGGCTAAAGATGACAATCTGGCTGTTCTAGAATTTCTATTAAAAAGAGATGTCATGATTGAAGCTACAACAGCTCATGGTGATACTGCACTCCATCTTGCCGCATCATTCAACTGTTTCCACGCTTTGACTGTCTTGCTCGAGAATGGTGCGTATATCGGTGCTAAAAACAAAGATGGCAACACCCCGATTCAATGCGCTATTCTGCAAGGGCATATCGATATGGTATATCGACTAGTTTCTTTGGGCGCGACGGATGGAACGGCAGATGATGATGACCTGTCAGTGCTATACCTTGCTACAAATGCTGGACAAGTCAAGCTGGTTGAAAGAGCATTAGATAAAATAGAAAAGACCGAAGAAAGAGCATACCACCTGAATGCAGCATTGCAAAGAGCTTCACTACAAGGAAACACTAATCTGATATCACGTCTTTTGGACATGGATGCGGATATTGAGTCGTGCGATGATGACTGGCTATCATCAATCTTCTTAGCTGGCGCTCATCCGGAATCGATCTCTATGTTAATTCATCGTGGAGCTCGCATAGATGCCAGAAGCAAAGAAAGGGTAAATATCACCGTGCTACATTATCATGCATCGAAGGGCCAAATTGAAGCAGTGCTCATACTGTTAAATTGTGGCTGCAATATGCACTTGACCGACAATAATGAGGAAACCGTTCTTCACTACATGGCTAGAAGTGGAGTTTGTAAAGGAGTGGCTATACTACTTGAACGTGGACTCGACGTTAATGCCAAGAATCGTGCAGGTGAAACAGCGTTACACATTGCAGTAGAAAAAGACTTTTTTGAACTAGCAAATCTCTTGATTGAGAGTAATATCGACATTAACGCAAAGACACTTCAAGACGGAAGAACAGCTCTACATATTTCAATTTACGAGAAGAAAACTGATTTGGTATCATTATTGGTGAAGCGCAATGCTGATGTAAATGCCAAAGACAGCAGCGGTCAAACAGCATTACATGTGGCAGCGTCCTGGGGCCTCACAGAAGAATGTGCTATGTTGATTGAGCACGGTGCAATCGTCAATTCCGAAAACCATCTAAACCTTACCCCATTGTATTATGCAGTGTTGAGTTTCAATCCTGATGTGGTCAGACTTTTGCTGAAACATGATGCTCCCGTCGACTTTTTGCACGATGATTCAGGTCCATCACATACTATTATTGAAGAAATCAATGGTAAAAGCGGTTACTATTACAATAGCCGGATGGCCGCAATCATGAAGTTGCTGATTGAAGCTAGTGTTGATATTGATGATAATATACGTCAAACAATGGTTAGCAAGTTTCCAGAACTGCGAGAAACATTAATCGAATCCTCTAATCGGTTATCAAGCGAGATAAAGACAAAGTTAAATGTATCATCCTCATTGGCAGATGACTATAGAGGAGGAATTGATTTATCCAGCGATGTTTTTGAGGAATGTAAAGGCAATTCAAATAGAAATCACGAAGGTAAGATTTGCCGTACCAAAGAAGTATGTCATAAGCAGTTCCTCCAATACTCAGAAAAATTATGCAAACTATCTCAAAAAGACAACCATTGTGATGAGGAAATGCTACTGCAAATCAAACACAAATATGGTTATGGATTTCCACCTTGGAAGTTCCTTCAGCTGGATAGCTTGCCAAATATAGATGAACAGGATGGGCAGGATGATTTAGCAGGAAAATTTTCATTACTACAGTCATTGACGCTGTTACGAACAATGTCTATCAGCGACCGTGCTATAGAAATAGTCCAGTCGTTGCTCACCTGCTTTGATGCCAGATTATTCACATCCAATCATTTCTTTATGTTGAAGATAGAAGGATGCTCCAACAAAAAACCTCCAGAGTGGGCGTCTCACTTTGACAAGATGACAGGTGTCATTCGAGAACAAGGTCGATTGATTGTTCAGATCCCTTCAAAAAATACCTCTTGGTCCGTTCCAACATGGCATAAAGGCACCCATCCATATATTCGTTTCATTGATGCTATAATCGTATGCCGCAGATCGTCAACTCGTCTTGATGAAGATGTTTTTTCAGATGTCCTTGGAGAGTATGAGCAAAAGATCGCAACCGATTTACATGCCATTTTGATAGCAGGCCTCAGTATTCTTAGTATTGCTGGCGGTGATAAACTTGTTGAAAAATTGGTCACGGCCGTTCTTGGTGAAGAATTGGATCCTATTCAAAGTGCATCACCAAGCGAACCCAGAAACGAGAACGATGACTGGCAGATTCGTAATCGACGCCGATGTCCTTGTGATGCACATAGCACTCACCTTCCCCTATCGCCAGTCGCTGCTGCAAAAGCTGTAGGAATAGATATCTGGCGCATTCGGCAACCGGAAATCGTGACCAGAGTATGGGATCTGAACCAAGACATGCTGGTAGACAATATTGTGGCCTCCAAGGTTATCTTCGTCACTCATCAATGGTCTGAAAATGAAACAACGTATCAAAATGTGATGGACGGAAAGCAATCAGGTGGTCAGAAAATTAGTGATCTATCAGCAAAATTACGCCGTATCAAGAAAGCCTTGCAGAAGCATACACTCTATGTATGGATGGATACAATTTGCATCGACAAGTCGAATTTATCAGAGCTTGACAGAGCTATTCGTTCCATGTACAAGTGGTATGCTAGTAGTGCTGCTGTTGTACTGGACTCGGGTACTTCGCTGGAGGAATGGTGCGATAGAGGTTGGTGCCTTCAAGAGGGAGCTGCAGCTGGTGTTCTATGCGGAATCTCCAAGGAAGGGAACCTTGCTACCATACAAGAATTGGCCAATGAACAACGTCATAAACTTTGTACTCTCGACCTTCACTTATGCTATCGACCAGGAAATGCTGTCGAAATCATAGCAAGAATGGATGTTCGAAAGACAACATACGGTGAAGACATGGCCTATGCTTTAGCAGGAGTATTTTCCATTCACTTGACATTAGGGTATGGTGAGGGACTTAGCTCTCGTGAAAGATTATTTCATGAGCTAGCTACCAAGAAAGGCGATGTGTCATTCCTAAGCTTCCAGTCGACTTCAATGATGTTTCGGAATTACTTACCCGCTATTGGTCAAGCCAGAATTATGATTGCAAAGCCCACAGAAGCTTCAGCACCCATTATGGTCAGCCATTTCGGTATTTGTTTTGATGTTCAACTTGTCGAAGGATCTGATGCAAGCTCTGTACTGAAAACGTTGAAAGGCTGGAAGGATTTAAGTTTTGCTAAAGGTCGATCCATAGGAGTAGAAAAGCTGATAGAGATGGCAGAAGCTCAAGAAAACCGAAGCTCGGTACCATTGAAGTTGGCTATTGTACACTATATCAGGTCCATCATGCTAGTGGAGACATATAGCAAAGATTCCCAGACGGGTGGTGCAGGGCGGCACATCGAATGTTGCCATCGACTGGAGTGCTGTCAGATAGAAGAAAAAGAATTTACAAGGTTATTTTCCAAGGATGATGAAAATCTGGTTAGGATCTGGTTACGTGATAAGCCTTATGGCGTTAGAGCAAAGGCGATTGCAAGTGCACCGTTCCTTCCCCATGGCAGCAGACAACGAATGATAATGTAGTAAAAGGTTTTTGATGTGTAATTCCAAGAGAGTACATAAATTCTATTATTTTTTTAAGAATAGTGAGCGTAAAGCTGTATCGAATCTACAGTACCATAGGAATTTAACCATTCGACGTTTGCAATTTACAGTATACTTACAACTAAGGAAGTCAGGCATGGTACGCAATATATATTGCGAGCTGCCGGTGAAGCATATTGAAGAATTAGAGTCTCTTTCATTTAAATCGCTCAAATACAAGGATAAATTCCAGTCAAAATCTCTTTGCATTCAGTCTATCTTTGATTTTGTTGCCTACTGTCCCATTATCCTATAATGATGGTTGAATGCTTTTATAAAATATCCTACCCAAACAAATATCCTTTACCTGCGCCATTGTCCATTGTCCATTGTTTTATATGGCCATTGGCTTTACCTTTGGACTTTGTGTTATGTTTACTACAGTATCATGAATGTCTTTTTAATTGAGATACACAAGAGCATTAAAGCTATGGTTCTGATCTTCTCCAGTTATGCAAGCTTTGTCTGATTGACGCAATAGCCAAACTACATCAACAAAATGATAATAAAAAATAACCGCTGTTTTTCTAGGTGCTAAGGTGTATCCGCTTGCAAAAGCATTCCCACGTAACCAGAATTTCAAATGCAGTCCCACGCAAGATAATGACAAGGGCAAGGGCCAAATGTTGAGTACTCGCTTTCATTTCTATTTACGATATCGCGTACAATCGGGAGTGGCGAAGAGGAATACTGCCCGTTGTGAAATTTTTAGTGACAATAAGCTAGTCTAGTAGTTGTGAGATTTCTAATGTGTTTTGATCGCTACAGAGGATACCCTGCGGGTTACAATACGATGCAAAAAGAGAAAACAATGTACATATTTGCAGTGAAGAGTAGAATAAAAGAAAAATGATATGGGGGAACACCTTCAAGTAGTTTACAAATTGGTTGTTATCCACCTGAGTTTTAGGCAAGGATATATTCTTTACCAAGTGACCAAATGCCAGCAAGAGCTGCACAAGCACCAGCAGCCATACCCATGGGCTTAACGCCAGCGGTACTCTTGAAGATAGCACCGGAGATAGCACCAGCAGTGATGCTGTTGAAAATATCATGTTCACCACGGGCAGCGCCGATCATGGCATTTGTACCGTTATAGATCATAGCTAAAGTGCAATAAAAAAATCGCATGTTAGTGTTGACCAATTTCGCCTACCTCACCGAATACAACCACTCCCTTCACTTACCAATGACACCAACAGAGTTACCAAGACCTGGTCCGCGTCTAGTAATGCTGTTCAAAGTAGTGTTAAGGCGAATCTTCATGTTGGGTGAACCAGCCCCCTTTTTGACACCTTCAGCAAGACCAACAGCACCACCAAGAGTAAGACCGGCAAGGTAGGTAGTACCCGTGCCGTAGCAAAGGTCGTCCGTCCAGCCTCGGGATGGAGTCAAGGCTGGACCACCAGCAGAGCCACTTCCACCAGCTGATTCCTCGAGCTGCAAAAAGTCAATACCTCCTTGAGCAGCCATGGGTTGAAGCCTGCTAGAGCTGAATGTAGCTTGCGTCATAAAGTCGGGAACCTTTTCGTAGCTGTTGTCCACGGACTCATATGAAGAGATTCCAGTGTCGAGAGCTCCACCTGTAGAGTAGGCATCGTTAAGGTTTTCTGAAGTGTTGGAATTGCTGCTGGAACCACCGAACCACGACATTATGTTACAAGAAGCTGAGTGGAAAAAATAAAAGGCCTTGGTAAATAAAACAAAAAAAAAGTTTCCAAGGGCTTCCCCAGCTAGCGCTGCCGAAATAATGGTCACATGACTGCATTATGGTCATGTGATCGTACTGCTTCTGCTACTGGGCGACAAAACTGGCCCACCACCGAGTGTTCCAACTCGAACTTTTTGTTTTAAATTGACATGGCTTCAGACAATGACGAAGAAGACTATATGAGTCTCAAGTTTTTAGAGGAACCTGAAGATCAGAAAGAACTTTCTTACGTGGAAAAACGAAAAAAAGCTCTTCGAGAACAAGAAAAGAAAGCATATATAAAACCTCGAAGAGTTTTGGAGGAAGAGGCGCGACAAGAAGGCTTGAAGAAAGAACTAGACGATAAGAACAAGGGTATGAAAATGCTAATGAAAATGGGTTTCAAGTAGGTGCCACTATCCTCTAGTTTTCGCCATTGAATACATATGTTAAACTGCTCTAAACAGGCAAGGCATGACGTTGGGCAAAGAGTCAGGGATCACCAAACCTATTGAAGTAGAGCTCAAGTCTGGAAGAGGAGGAATTGGGCATGATGCACAAGAAAAGCGGTTACGAGAAGAAGAACTAGAACGAGAACTGGCAAAAAAACCGAAGATTGATCCTGATCAATATCGAGAACAAATTGCCGCACGTAAACGTGAAGGTCAGCTTCAGAGATGGATAATAGCTGCTGCAAGGATCATCGAGAAGCTAGATAGAGACAAGGTAAGTCTTAAAATAGGAATACAAATCAGCAGTTGGCTTCCCGGACCCTAACGATTATTCAATTTAGGAAATGGATGTACGTAGCATTGTCATCGTTGTGATAGTCATGAAGGATACTGCTGACAACTTACAATTTCTTTGAGAACAGTTTAATATTCTATGGTTACTGAACCCTTCCAATATACCGGAAGTAGATCCTGAGGATATCGGTGAGGCAGAGCTTGCAGGGTCACCAGTCGCAGAAGATATTAGTAAATCTGCCGATGATACCCTGGCCGGAAAAGCCGAGGCAGAACCCATAGCAACAACAGAAAATGACCATGTGCAACAACTTCGGAAATTGACGGATGATGAGAAAGAAGAGCTTTCTGAGATCCAAGCACGATCCGTATGTACACTTATTCTACCCATGTACGCCTTTACTACATACTAACTGCCAAGTTCATTGTCCGTCTCTGAACAGCTTACCGAACAACTAAGCGACCTAGTTTCCTATCTGCGTACCAATTACTACTATTGCTTTTGGTGTGGTGCAAAGTATGCTGATGAAGAGGATTTGAAGAATTGCCCTGGTCCAGCTGAAGACGATCATTAGTTTTCCTGTGCTGAAAGCTACATTTGTTGCTCTGACATTGATGAATCATGTCGCTAGACAAATATACCCTAGCTATATTGTTGCTGATGTTGATTTCCTCATACTTTTCGACTGTACATAGGCAGGCCAGTCATTCAAATAGCGTCAGCGAATAAGAGGTTAACGTTGAGAAAGAAGCACCACAACTACCTCCCACCAGTGCGGACTATTCTCGATTAGAGCTGTAAATTCATTGTATATGACTACCATAGAGAACGCTATAGCGCCTTTTTAACCTGCTATGTAGCATGTAATGTATATATGTTATAACCAATCCATCTGGTGCGAAATTGCTTGTGATGAGCAGAGTACACCTCTACCCCAAGAGTTCGAATGTGCTTATCCTTTATTACTCGTTTACCATTTTAATACCAGTTTAATGTACTTCACGACCTCCAGTGACTATGACACAACGTTGAACCACTTCTCACATATCGACGCAATACAATATAAACATTTCTTTATTGCGATCAATAAATCTAACCACAACTATCTGACAGATATTTTACACAGATTTTAGTCCAATGCCTGATACCAGTCAGAGTTGATGACGGTTTCCTTGACTGGATCGACCTGTCAACGAGACATTAGCTATATTACAAAGACTATCTGAATTATGCCACCAATTCCTTACCTTGAACCACAGGTAGTCGTGCTTGGAGCGCCAATAGTATACAAGATAATATGGCTTTTGGAGAGCTTCAGCTGATTCCGATCCGGGTACGGCAGGTCCTAGAAATGCAGAGTCAATAAAATCGTCAAGATATTCGGAAAACATTCGAAAAAAGACTCTTACCAGGCATAGTTGCAACATGTTGCGAAGTAAGCTCGTGTGGAAGGGTGGGTGTTAGTTCATCGGGCTTGCCAAGATGCGAAAGAACTTCCGTTGCTGGTGTTGCGGGGGCTCCAAAACGTTCGCCAAGCGCCTAATAAACGTACCGAGTAGAACGCGTGAGCATCAAGTGTGCACATAAATACAACAGACACCGGTATATTACCTTCATGGCGTTGTGCTTGGCACCGTTGGGAGCATCAACCTGCTCGTTGAAATCTCCACCCATGTAATGGCCTTGCACGTTTCGCAGGGATTGGAATTGGGTGCTCAAAGCTTGGATGTTATCGGAGCTGCTCATTGTGTGGTTTCAGTAAAGCGTTAAGTCTGGCTCGTTTGCGGAAAAGTGAATATAGGCGAAAAAAGCACAGGAAGACAATAAAAGAAAGAAAGTAATAGGCGAGGGACATTATGATCCAGTGTTATCCTTTATTTGGTTGAGGTTTGACTTGATTATTTGCGCCAAGGGCCAAGCACATTTGAAATGCCGTCATTGTTGCGTTAAGCTTGTATGAAGAGCCTATTTAACGCTAACTAAGGGTCCAGAGGGAAGACCATTCACTCCATTGTCATCATCATATACTGCTACATGGCCCCATATATCCAACAGTTCGGTCATGCAAATGCAATCTGAAACGGTACTCAGAAGAGCGGACGAGCTGCCTTTGCATATCACAAATAACCATCCGCTTGCCATGTGCACGCTATACTCGCCCGCACCGTCATCAGAAATAAATGGATAGCACGTTAACCTTATGCTCAAATAATGCCATGTACTGACTGGTTACATCAATTGCACTGAAAACCTTGGGATAATTTTTTTCTTTTTCAATCTTTTAAACTGGCAGTTACTGAATCTCTAAACTATTCACAGATAGTGTTATCTGATTTTGTGTTCAATATAAGTGCAACAATGAGTCCGTACAAACCGAGGACTTCAGCGAAAATAAGGATCAAAACCATGATGACGAAAATGCGGTTTTCTCTTGCATATGCGCGAACACAATAGTCGCCAACCACGCCGACCGCGTATCCTGCAGCTAGACCTCCCATACCGACAGATACGCCAGCAGCCAGGGAAACGAAGCCACTGAGGGAAATTGAAAAGGTGAGTAAAACGGTATCGTTTGGAAGTTATGACAGGGTACTACAACTTACGTGTACAAAGAGTAGCCGCTGGTGGGTGACACTGGAGACGAATGTTAAAAACCATTTGAGCAGAGCAAATTGTACAAAGACAAGTAATCTTACTTTGTCCTATTATTAACACAGCAACCACAAGTCCATATACTGCGATAATACCACTCATGACGACGGGTATAAGAGACTGGGACATTGAGACACGTCAATATAACTGCAGCGGCTACGATGTGACCGAATCAAATGGGGTATTCCTACCTTCATGACAAGCTCAGGACGGAACGGTCCAATACCTGCAATGCCAATACCTGATCTTGCCGTACCGTATGCTGCTCCTAAAGCTGAAAAAGAATTTTAAAAAGTCCATGTCAGTTGGATTTGCATGTTGAAAATCAGTGTGTCCCTTGTGATGCAAAGTGATTCATTCGTATCAAAGGAGTCCTTTACGAGTTCTTCAACGAGTAATATGTGTCGTGTTTACTACGTGTGACGAAGGTAACAAAGATTGCTACTTACAGCTGAATGCCATCTGCAATTGAATCAATAGTAAAGGTGATTGGAATGGTTAGTTTCAGTTTGACATGTTCATTCCATTGAATATGTATGCGTCTAAAACTTACTGCTGCAAAGACGCCAGCAAAGCCAAAGAAGGGAGCCCATGTTGGGCAATATACTGTTGGATCCATGTTGCGTGCAGCTTTCAAACAAGCGTGCTGTTAGCAATTTACAGCGGACGGGCCAAAACCAGCCTGGACAGAAAATCCGGAAGTCACGTTATCTGTTCGACCGGCCCCCATTCTTATATCAATGGGCCTGCACCCCTTATCACGCAGGAAATTCTCTCACGTTTCAACCAATTCTCTATCCTTTCATGACGGTATCTCAAAGCCCAGAAGACTACCTTCGATCTCTTCCTTCTATACGCGAGAGATGCAAGCTCGTATATAGTAAGGGTCACAAGAATGACTTGCACCACTTTGATATCCATGAGGATAAGCTCCCTATTGTCGTCGATTACGTAAAGGATGTCATAGCAAAGAATTATCCCTCCTTCGATAAGATACCACCTCATTCCAGATGGAGACACTTTGATGCTGGTGGCCATCGTCGCGTTCAAGCTTTGATCGAGCAATGGGAAAAGGAGAACGTGGATACGGAAGAACGCTCGCGTCGTCTGGTAGATCTATTCCTAGTTGCAGTCCTTCTAGACGCTGGAGCTGGTATGAAATGGAGTTATAAAGACCAAGATACTGGCGATGTTTACAGAAGATCTGAAGGGTTAGGAGTCGCCTCATACAATATGTTCAAATCCGGTTTGTTCTCCAATGACCCTTCCAGATACCCGCATCGTGTTGATGGTAAGTGACCGCCAGAAAACCTTGTTTGGCCGAGCAGAGACGTGTATGAATACTGAACCCATTTCAAAGTTGACAGATTGCAAGAACTAAAGACGGAAGACGTTTCCAGCGGTTTTCAAGTCAGCAAAGAAAATCCCATGGTTGGCATCACTGGTAGAGCAGGTCTACTGAATCGTTTAGGAAAGGCGATATCAGAGCAGACGGTGTTTTTCCCATCGTCATCCAGTGCGGTGGCTGCTCGACCAGGAAACCTTATTGACTATCTTTTGAATCATGACACAACCAAGGGCCGCGACAGCGGCCATCCTATTGTTCAAGTCCCTGTGTTGTGGAGCGGTATCATGTCTCTCGGAGAGATGTGGCCTGCAAGACTTAAACTCAACGGCGTCCAGCTTGGCGATGTTTGGCCATGTGATGCTATCAAGTCCGCTTCTGCACCCCCAGATTCTACTGACCACTGGGTTCCTTTCCACAAGCTTTCGCAATGGCTAACGTATTCTTTGCTGGAAGCTATTGAGCATGGCTTAGGTGCCACTTTTGACGGGAAAGAGTATTTGACTGGTTTACCAGAGTACAGGAATGGTAAGTGGATGTCGGTTTGAAAGAGTCGCAACTTCATGCAGCTTTAACGATTATTCTATATTCAGGCGGATTACTTGTCGATCTCGGCCTGTTGACTTTGAAGCCTGATACGTACGACCGTGGAATTACTCGCTGCAGAGAAAAGGGGGTTACTGTTGGTGGAACACATTTACCGATGTTTGAGGGGGGCGATCCGGCCATAGTTGAGTGGAGAGCACTGACGGTGATCTACCTTGATTTGATTGCCGATGAACTTCGAAAAATTTATAAATTGGACAAGCAGACGTTGACATTGGCTCAGGTTCTAGAAGGTGGCACATGGAGTGTAAGTCATTCCATAAGTTACTACGTGCACTATCTATCTGACTATCCATACTAATGTTGCAATGAAGGCTGGACGCGTTATAGCTGCGGAAAAGAGACCGTCTAGTGACCCGCCAATCTTGATAGAGGTAATTTATACGATGTATACAATCTTATTCTGTTTCTACAAATTCTAAAGCCAATTTATCCATTTTACGTGACAGAGCGATGGAACTATTTTCTAATCGTCCCAAAATCCACGAGAAGTGAAAGCACCATTATTTGACAATAATTGCAGCTGAGTTCTATAGAATGATGATGGCCAATGGTCTATAATTCCCATTCGGAAGGCAACTCTGTATCGATCGCCTTCAGCTCCTCTTTGATAATAGTACTTTGATCCTGTTTCATCGAATGTCAGCTGTTAAATAAAAAGTGTTCATTGTCATTTCTTCAACTGTCAAAAGTAAACATACCTGTTTTAAGTCAAACCTTCCTACAAAACGCTTGCCTTGGAGCAGAATTGGTAACCAATATTTGTCGTCGGCCCACATTGTGTCAAATGGAATTGCATCATAGGAGAACCATTCGGGCCTCATTTCCTCTGATCTGGAGACATGAGGGATGAGTATCAGCTTAGTAACTTATTTCATGATGAAACGAAAGGTACGTACTCCTTTGGCTCCCCGTTATACGTTTTTGTTAAAAAGACATGAACTTCGAGTGCTTTTGGATCGTTTTCGAACGTAAACAATAGCAGGCCGACCCGATGCAGCTCTGGTGTGGTTACAAACGCCTCTTCCTCGAGCTCACGATGTGCTCCTTGAAGAATGGTTTCACCTTCCTCTACCTTGCCTCCAAATCCTGGTGTAAATCATAATCGGGATAAGTGATGTGATTCTCAGGTACCATGGAAAATATGCAAAGGTTACTTACCGTTGAATTTGCCATGCCCGAAACCTCTTTTTTTCATCCCGAGTAAAATCTATACAACATATTTGAGCGTCCATGAAGATCCGTTTCTCATAACTATATTAAAATCGTTTTTCTACCTTTTTATTTGATTCATCCAACACAAATATAAGAGTTAGCTGTTTCTTTTCTGTTAAAATAGACATTTTTGACAGAAAGGTGCAAGAGACTGCGGACCTGACGGGTTTTCGACTTTCAAAAATTTCGCAACGTGATAAGAATTCAAACCGAGTTGGACTCCAATGATCGATTGAAATGGAGGTCAAAAACTATGAGGGAGGCTCCAAACTTATTAATGTTGAAGAAATGCGTAACGAACTTATCGATTTGAGGAAGGCTACCTTTGATCGGCTCCAACTGCAGCGGTCAAGATCAGCCACTTCAAAAGGGAAAACTAAGTAAGTAGATTCATACAGCTTGCAACCACCGACATGCATAGAACTGACAGCGTAAGCGGACAGAATACCCGACGATCTCAAACCCTCTTCAGAGTTTTTCTGCGATCCAACTCTGTTTTCACTCTTACGAGTCTATCATGAGAGCCAAGGTCCACCTCCACGCGATAAAAAGAAATCAAGGTCCGCGTCCGTCAAAGACGACGCTAAAGAGGAAACAAGTATAGATGTCAATCCAGAAACAGATACAAAGAAGAAAAGCATACGAAAATCGCAAGCAAAGGATGTTATGCCTGGAAGATTGCTAGACGAAGAAGATGAAGTCAAAGACATTCAAGATCCGCATGTGCCGAAAAAACGACAATACCTCGCCAGCAATAGGATGCCGGCTATCCTATTCAACGCAAAAAAAGCCAGGCTACAGTCCAATGAAAGTGATAATCACAGCAATGAATCTGCAAGTGTAAACGATGCCGACATGCCTAGCAACATACTTGAAAACTCCCCATATCCATTAAGTGAACTTGATTCTGAAAGCGTCACTCCTTTGAATGTAGAAATAGAATCCCCAAGTGCATCGGCAACCCCATTGGCTTTACCACCGACCTCTTCCAGACCCATTACATATGTGGCTCCAGCCGACACTCCGAATCAAGATGATGACCGCACTACTAGTGAGGATGAATCTGAAATTGAGCAGGAGGAAGTAAATGAAGGTGATCAATCGGACGGAGAGGCAGAAGGCAATAGTCTGGAAGCTCCACCAGACGACCCTCGTATTGCCAAAACGACACTAGAAACACGGTATCTGGAAATGGCAAATCTACTGGACACCAGCGTACTGACGACTTTGAAGTAAGTGGAAACTCATACTATGTTGTGGGGGATGATGATTTTCAATTGACTCATGCAAACCGAAATCATGTGCATCTAGCCCTTCCAACAGATTAAGTGTGAGTGGATCACAAGCACTACAACCAAATTTTCTGCTTGCGGATGAGGGCGGGGCGCTATCGGTAAGTAACGATATTTATAGAGACAAACATGAGCTGCAAAGCCGGGTAAGGACCCAAGTAATTGACTGGATATTGTTGTGCTTCCCAGACCAAAGTGAGCAAAAAGCTTGTCAAAGTGAGAGATAATGAAATAGTTCTCTCTGTGGCCATATACCAAGAAAAGCGCCCATCTCGCAAGCTACAAGAATTCAACGTGCTAGGATCACAAACACTTGCCACGCTACGAGATGCCATAACGTGTGGTTCTGACATATGGATGGATTCACCCAGTCAAGCGAGCCAGGCCAGTCAGGTACGCCAAGCTCGTGCAGCAGGTCTGCAGAATGAACCAAGAGATACCGGATTGACCATGACGGAGGTAGTGCGGCAAAGGGCTAAAAAAAGACAATATCCAAGCTACTTCTTCATCAACAAATGCTTCTATTCCGATACTCGTCATCCTGAAGTCAAAAATCGTGTTGATGATCCTTGTGAGTAAGTACAATTAATCCCCGCGCAAAAAGTAATAATAGCCATCTGGGTAGTAATTAGTTTTTGTGCGCAGCGATATTATCAAGTGGATTAATGAGAATGAACGATACAAGCAGCGACACTTGGCGGGTATTTCCAAGCAAAATATGCAATCGGTCAAGTTTCAAGATTTGGAGATACAGTTGAATTATCCTTACTTGTTCTGTCATCAAGATGTTTGCAAACACATTCTCGTTTTTAAAGACATATGGTAGGTGACTAAAAATATCCAATGTGGAATTGCATGGTCGGTCGTGCGACCTCCTCCCCAGGAATGCCCTGAACTCAAAGTCATTCATACTACCTTGTCAAAATAGGTTACATGGGCAACGAGACGAAATAGATGCCGCAGCGTATCCTCTTTTAACTTACCAATGTAGAATGGCTAGAAGCAAATGCCACATGTGCCAGTACTGGCCCGCCGAGTAAGTGCTACTTTGCGACTAAATTTTTAATATCGGAACGAAATTTGCCACGTTAACTAAACAAACCCCGGTCCGAATGCTACAGGTTTGTCACTTTGAACGATGTCGTGAGCGGATATTCGCCGTGTTTCTTTTGCAGTCGATGTTATGTGCCATTTCACTATGACAAACAAGGGAAAAAACTGTGGGACCACGAAGTTCGCACCTACGCACTGTAAATGGTTGAAAATGTAATAAAGAGGTTGGTTTTGGAAATGCAATGACAAAGCGAGTCATTTCATTCCATAACGACACACCCCACTTCCTGTTATCCTTTTTTGTTAAAGCCGAAAGTGATACTCGAAGCCACGCGCTATTACACGTGTTGATTTTCGACTCAGAAGATCGAGGCATTTAGCAAAAGTTAATGCCGGGAGAATGGAGGAAAGGTATATATATTTGGATATGACTGTATAATCATAAAAGAAAGTGTTTGATTGGTTGCGAAGTGGTAGAGGTTAATTACCACTTGCCTTCAAAGTTCATTGTGCACGCGCTGGTGGGCATGTAATTCCAGTCATTTTTTTATTTTGGTAAAGCAGCTCGTGAAATTTGGTGAGGTGAATTTATTATCACAGCAGAGCACAAAAAATTTATATCAATCAGACCCTGCTCTTACATTTTTTATTTCTCTTCTCTTCTTCCTTTGCCGATTTATTTTACTTGTCATCCCTCAATAATACGATGCAGAGTGTCACCGCGCTAGCAAACACTCAGCGATACCGCTATCAATTCGATCGAGAAGAAAGAGTGCGTTGACCAATTCATTCCGCTTTTTGACATTATGCTACGAAAATCATTTAGCTAACGCTTTTCTGGCACTTTTGTTAGGAACTGCTGAAACATTCAGTTGTCAATACCTTGAAGCAATCGAAATCGTTTCCAGAAGTGTGCTCTTCACAAGATGCCTTGAACAGAGCATCGGCCATGTCAAAGCGTCGGTCTACCGGACAGCTTCGACGATCCAGTCAATACAGTTGCTATTCTTCAACCAAAACCATTCGAACCGTAGCATCTCAAATGTCACTAAATAGCCGTGGCAAGGTAAGCCAAATATCACTTAGAGTGAAAAATTCCCAGTCTAAAAAATTTCATACTAACGCCCAAGCTATGCTATGTAGGAAATTTGGAGAGCCCCTGGCGTCTGCGAAATTCCTGATATTCTGGGCAAAGCATTTCTGCGACCGGAACTTCCTACTGCGTCAGAAACCACCCTCACCCTACGTGAACCCAATGCGGCAAAATGCATATCTCGACGTCCCTGGCTGCCCCCTAATCCACATGCAGACATTCCCGCCTTACCACCTCTTGTTCGTTCTGAGAATGAATTCCAGCGTGCCATTCGCAAGTCTCTTCCCAAGGTTCGAGTACCCACTGTGACCAATCCCAAGGCCATGTATACCAATTTTTCTGAGATTGGTACTGGAGTCAATGGCTCAGTTCTGAAGGCTACTCACTGTCAAAAGCGGAGCTTGAGAGTGGCTATCAAGCGATGCCGATTGGACCCCGACAAGGAATATCGTGCTGCCATCCTAAGAGAGCTTCGTATCATGTCCTCTGGGCATGCTAACCTCATCCGTCTACGAGAGGCCTTTGTCTGGCGTGACGATGTTTGGATGACTATGGATCTCATGAAGTGCTCGGTCTTCGCTGTCCTTTGCCAACGTGGTATTCCTGAGGATTTCACTGTCTACATTGCCGGCGAGACTTTGAAAGCACTGTATTACCTGCACAGCAAAGGTTACATTCACCGCGATATTAAGTGTGAAAACCTTCTTATTGGCTGGAATGGTGAAGTTAAGCTAGGTAATTAGACTTGTACAACACCACTGCATTTTAACGCCCATTGATACTAAATCATCTCACTTTGCATTTTTAGCTGATTTTGGCCTTGCAACTCGGTCTAACCGTCGTAATTGCGATCGTCTTGGCACTGCAAAGTGGATGGCTCCAGAAGTCATTCGTGAGCAATACTACGATGAAACCATTGATATGTGGTCGCTCGGTATTACCATCATTGAGATGATGGACAGAGTCCCTCCCCATTATCGCATCAAGGATGAATACGAGCTGTTTGAAACTGTCTTGACAGAACCCAGCCCAACCTTCACCTACAGCTATCCAAGCATGTACATGCGTGGCCTTGTCGCTTGGTTGTTGGATGAAGATCCTCGCACCAGACCTTCTGCTCGTGATGTCATTCTGGTATGTATTCACCATCCATTGTCTTTGACATTTTGCCCATTGATAATTAACCCATGTGCTTCTCCTGTAGGAAATCGACGCTCATATCCAAAGCAACCTGTTGAGAACCTCAACTCCTGATCAGTTCACCAACTTCTTGTACCAGGTGTTGCCTTAAACTCCAAGCTAAAAGTTCATCGAAAACAAAAAACCCAACTACTCAAACAATTAAGATTCTCTAATGGAAAAATTCAAAACAACCAAAAAAAAATCACAACATAAAAAACTGTATGCGAATCTCGCATACATCTCACACAATAGAACTACGGCAAACATGGACAACAGCCACATAGACGACGTTTTTCTTTCAGTTGAATCTTTGAAGTTGGTGCTGTGCACGACTTGAAAGTTTTTTCTGAAAGATATGACTTAGATCAGCTCACCCGTGGCGCCGTTCTGCCGTAAGGAACCGCAAGATATACCGGATATATCTCGCAACCATAGACCCTCATACGCTACCCAAACAAAAAGAAAAAACTCCAACAAAAAAATTGCACCTATACCTTTATAGACCGGATAACATCCCTTCCGGGTCTGCGGCATTGCACCGCAGTACTTTTTGCTTTTTATAACAATATGTCGCTCACTATACCTTCTCATTAATACCCTTTAAACCTTTTTATTTTTTTTTTATTTTTCACCATTATCTTTTTTTTCCTTAATCACTCAAGTTTTTCTTTCCTCATGTCGTTTTGCCATTATATCCTATCTGATGATTTTTTCATTTGTAATTACAGTATCCAACCTCTATACCACATTATTCGTATCCTCAACAGTACATTTTTGAACTTTTTATGATATGGGTTATTAAATTTGATATATTCTTTTGCTTGCTAATTACAAGTTAATATGAAACGTCAAAGGAAACAAAGGGGTTAAATAATTATGGTGGGGGAGGGAGGGGGTTTAACGGCAGGCATTCTAGATTCTATGGATAAAATTTAAAAATGGGGTTGCTAACAACGTACTGTTCTGTACATAGAGCAATGAGAGACTTCGTCGTTTATGAAGGCTTCTGAGCGGTCCAGCATACCCACTTGGTATAACCCTGGTACTCCTCGTACTCTGATAAGATCAGTTTGCTAGCGGCGTCGTAATCGTCTGCTGATAATCCCATCCCTTCCACATAAGCGGATCGCAGCGATCGCAGTTTCGATCTTTGTAGCTCAAGGTTATTGAACCCAATTTGTTTTAGATTGGGGTCACTAGGCCATTCCCCTACCGGGATATCCAGCGATTTCTGTTGCACATTGATAAACCCAATGTTGGTAAGGTCAGCCGCCAAATGATCGGCCAAGGTGCAGTCCCTTCCAATATGCTCGCACTGAGCTTTGTAAAACTCGTCAGCATGCGCCTGTACTGGCCCAGAATTGTGATGGAATAAGTCTGTTGTGAAACGATCAATTACTCTAGGGGGTCTTGATTTGTCCACGTCTTCCATTTTTATATCAAGTGGTACAACCAATTTACTTACCTGATTCTAAAATTTCTAAGACGCCACCTGGTTGCGTAACTCGATACATTTCACGTAAAATATGGTCCCAATCTGATTTCAGTAACACCCTATTCATATCACGTTGGAACACGCTATGAAATGAAATTAACGTCAGGAAAAATATCGACCATTAGCACTCGGGATACCGGGCCGACATTCAGATTGAAATACTAACAAGTCGACAGAGTTATCTTCAATGTCCCAACGCTGAGTTATATCGACGTGCTTGAACTTTAAGTTGTTTTGAATGGTGACAGGCGCATGAGGAGGGTTGAGATCCAGGCCAATGATTTGAGATTTAGGATAAGTTGACGCCACTTCGTAGGCCCAATCGCCATGTCCAGTGCCAATGTCGAGAATAACTCCGTCACGAGTGTAAGGTACCCAGTGATTCGTCTTTCGTATGCTTTTCAAAACATAATGCTATTGGAAATTACAATGGTGAATATGCAAGGGTGCAGATGCTTTTTTCTCTCTGAACTTGTTCGTCGTAGTTGGTCCGTGTGGAACTGACTGTCCCCACGTTCCGTATTACGGGTATGTACAAAATAAGCTTGCAGATTACTAACCTGGCGTTGCGATCGATCTATCTCTTTGAAGTCTTCCTGGTCGATTACTACACCTTTTTTATTCGTTTTTTGACTTCGACTCGGTTTCAGATTGGGCGGTACTGCTTGAAAAGTGGTATCTGCAAAATTTCTTTTACTGGGTAGTGGGGGTTGTTCAGAAGTCGATGCGGCCGAAGATGACTTTACGCTCAGGGCACGGTTTGGGTGCCTGGATTTTCGGTCGTTTGAACGGTCTTTCGCCTTATCCACAATTTTGCTCGCTTGGTTGCCCATTTTTTTTGTTCAAGTGGAGAGGATATTAATGTTTATGTTCAGCGGGTTGTTGATAAAACGGAAATGAAATGTGAAAGGATAGACAGCCAAAAAGATAAAACAAAAGGCTCGATTATCAGAAAGGAAAACGAAGAAGAAGGAAGTTCATGGCGCTGTACCTACCAACACCTTGGTATATAGTGTATAAAAAAAACCATTATATACAACAAGGTACGTTGTGTTATGTCGGGGGATACAGACCAGCGGAGTGAATGGACAAAGCAATGAAACTAACAAAATAGTGAGGTAACATCATGTGAAGTATATTTATCGCATTGTATATTGAACCGAAAAGTAAAGAGAATGCATTACATTCACCAATTTGGATAGCGATGGGGATACAAGTTGAACCAGAGCATTCGGCTGTCAAGCAACATCTAGATTTCATGCTCGTACAAAGATCACGTTAGCTACAGCATTTAGAGAAGCGCTTTTCATTACAATAAAGTTTCCACAAAACCACTCTACTTAAGAATTCAGAAGCAAAGACGGTGGCTCCGGCCGAGCTCCTCTTTACTTTTATTCAGAGGAATATCCTTGGACCGCCTTCGTTAGGTGAAAGCAACCAGGCAAGAAGTACTCATGGCCCATGCATGGTATGTGATTAAATTAGGTCAGCACCACGTCCACGGTCATCACACAGTGCACGCATGGTCAATCATCATGCTAGTCCCATGGAACTGGCGTTTAAAAACTCTTTATTACCTCGTACGATATATATACTATGTTTTTATCTTCTTTTAGAAAAAAAAGAAGGGAGAGGCGGAAATGCTGCCCGCTCGGTGCGCCGTTCTGTCATGAACTGAACTGCTTCCTCTACAACTGAAAGTCGTCATCCGCAATAACGTAAACACAATCGCCTTGCTTAATGGTACTGTCTCGTTGAGGGTTCACATACACAAAAGAGGTTGGCGCGCCTTGGTGCAGTACCGTGCGGTACAACCCCAATGGAATGGCTGCATGTTGTCTGATAAGGGTCCGCACCAACGATAAATAATCGGTTCCTATGATTCAATTTAATTGATAGCGCAATGGATGAGGACGCCCGCAGTATTCACGTTAGATAAACGGATGGTGGAAAGGAATGACTCTGTAATGATTCTGAATGACTTACCGTGAAGTACAGGTGGAACCTCAATTTGGTAAACATGGCCACTACTGCCGTAAGAACTGTCGTTTTCTTCAGAGTTCATGATAGCTTCAGGTCCCTCGCATAACCGAGTGTAGGCATTTTGCGTATCGGGATTGTGACTGAAGATTAATTGAGAGAGAACGTCTCGCAGATGAGTGTTGTAGTAGCACTGACAAATGATGGTATCAAGCATGGAGGATGTATAAACGTTTCCGCTCATGAAGCTGGGTCGTAACATCGCCTGGGCTATACAAAGAAAGAAGTGGGGTGGTGAATTACCATTTTCAGTTCAATGAGGTACCGCTTGTGATACTTACCGACTTCTTCACTACACTGGATCGTTTCGCTCATTCCAATCATTTTAAAAGTTTCCCGCTCTAAACACTCGACAACAATGAAGCCAGTTTCGTCAGACATCGACTCTACGTTTAATGCGGTCAATAACCCGCTGGCATCAGCAAATTCTTCTACGTCTCTGAAAGCAAAGCAAACCAGTTTTTAAAATCGGTTAAATCTTTTGTAAACCCTTTCGTTGGGCAATCCATTCATGACTTACGATGAAGAGGCAGACTTGTCGCTTAATACAATACACCGCCACATTCGTTCAACTCCAGCACGATATAGATCTTTACGCAGCGTGGGGCGACCTTTGATGATATGGACGTTTTGGAAATGGTGCAACCTAGCACGTTGCTCAGGATTGGGATCGGCAAAGCACATGATGACAACAGGTCTGTCCTTTTCCTTGGCACGAACGCTACCAACCAGAATCTCGATGTTGCGAGGGAATTTCTGAGATACATCGCACACCAGAAGATGGTCTTCTACTTCTGCAGGAAGTGAAGCAAATGTTGAATGATGAGCATGCTGCTTTGCATATTTCACATTGGCGTCGGTGAGCTTTTGTCGGTGGTCCAGCATCTGTTCATTAGATGGTGTAACTGTACCACTACGTTTGAAGCCTGGAGAAGTACCACCATTTCCACCTAATAAGGCATCAACCGCCTCTTGAGCTTCTTGTTCGGTTTGACCAATGCTACTGTGATCATCGTCGCTTTCGATAGGATCGTAGACAAGACTGGACTTCACCTTGAGCGCATCGACATCAGCAGACTCTTCGTTCACAACGCTGTTGCTCGGATTTCGGTTCTCTGCAGCGATGTTGATGAGTGTACTGGTAGATGTGCCACCGTATGTTCCAACACCGTTCTCCAACAAACTGTGGTACTCAGTCAACGTGTTGTTGCGGAATCCAAAGTCTCGCACATAGTCGGCAATATTACTGGATTCACTGATGATGTAACCAACGTCGTCATCGCGAATGATATAGTCCTTAGGGTTTAGTGAAACACAGTATGAAGAAGAGAGACTTGTCAAACCATTCATTTTCTTTCCGATAGCAAACAACTGAGAACCGCTATGAGCATAAATAATTTCGGCTACTTGTAAGAATGGTTTGCCTGTCAGCATAGGCGAGAACTTGACCGGGTAAACCTCGTTTCCGGCACCATCTCTTTAAAAAAAAATCAGCGTCAATATCAACTATAGGCAAGGCTTAATGCAGTGAACCATAACTCACAAGTAATCCCGCATCCAATTCATATCTTTGTTTTCGTTCCGTTCAACCGAGAAATTAAATTAGAAACGCTCGTGTCAGTAAACCTTGTTCCTGGTATTAATTCTCACTTACCACTCCGTCCCTTCACTTCCGAGAGCATTTCGCCGCAGGACTTTTCAGTCAAAGATGTTGTCAGCAAAAGTAGAAGGGATGAAAATCCGGGTATGAGCGCGCTTTGGGCCAACAAGCCCATATTATACTCTTCAACGCAAATGACAGATCGTGCTGGAGTTTACTGTTAGACAGGCCTTACATTCATGCGTATCTTCTATCACAAATTTTTCTCACCTATGAAATCAAAGTGTACAACATTCTCCGGTAAATGCGTCTGTACATAGAGTTTAAGGTGTCTGTTATACTTTCGCATAGTCTTTTCGATCAAACGGTATTAGTCAGTGACCCATTGGCTGAATCATGCAAGTTCCCAATCACATACCAAAGCTCTTGTCAACTGTTGTGCATCCTCTCGCTCCTGGTCACCATGTGTCAGTTTGGAGCTTAGAAGAAACGCTGCTGACGCTACATCAGCTCTGGCCTTATTCAAGTGATGGAAGGAAGTAGCCGAGCTAGATCGCTCACGGTGTTAAAAAATGAATGGATCATCATTACAGAGTCTGTATGGACGCCTTACCCTTTCACATATTGTACGCGAGAGGCATACGACGGGTCATTGAGAAGAATATTCAATTCTTCACTAGGCTGTTCAGGATTGAATCTCAGCTTCATTGTCCATGTCCCAAAACGCCATGCCCTGACTTCTTACCTCGTATGGGCATAAAACCACTACTTTTGTCAAAAGAACGTCCATTCCATGATCCTCGCAGAAAAACTCTCTCAAAAATTCAAGCAGAGAGCTTGGTTCAAAGCTACCAGTAACAATAACGTGCTGCTGACCATCCTTGGACCGATATGAGTGGCGGTATTTTGAGCGGTGTTGGATCAGAGATAACAGCTCTGCCAATCTTGTTGGTATATACAGTGCTCCCGCAATCATGACATAGAGGATAACCAGTCTTGTAAACTCGTTATCAGCTGTGGATAGATAATTTTTCGTCAGATCAACCAGCATAAAACAACTTTGATCGCTGAAAACACCTCATATACTTACGAACAATGTCCGTGCGAATGCTTGATACAGAACTCACTGGAGTCGGTGAAGATAATGAATTTTCAGATCAATCATAATATGGCGCCTTTCATCACATTTTTCTCTTATACTCCTCAACTCACCAACAGTGAAGAAAAATGCGTTGTAAAAGGTCATGCTCTCAAACTTGGGATCTTGTACGTGTTGCTTGAAGGTGAAGACGTGGATGAAAGCAGTCACTGTAAGAATGGTGAACAGAATGGTCGTGCCTGCATGGAGAGGGAAAAAAGATCAGTGCTGTTTCCTTGCTTGCTATAACTTTCCACAGTGTCCACTTACCAAGCTGTAGTGCCTTGCGAGCAATGAGAGAGATATGTATAACCGCATGCTTAACCGGCAGTAAACAACGCCCTACAGACATATGCAGACGAACGAATCGAAGGGGATATAAAAACACGAGAGGTCCAGCTGACATGTATGTATGTACAATATCCTCATCAATACTACTCTTCCATTCATAGGTCGACAGTACGAAAGCAATCATGACCGGTACGGTGGCGATGAAGGTTAAAATGGAATAGGGAGAGACCATTTCTTTGTGTGGCTGCGGGGCTATTACGACTCGAGGCAAGTATTGCGCCAATATTCCGACAGCAATCGCTAGCTCAAATATCTGCAACAAGTGTTATCAACCAATCCAATCCAAATGACTGTGATGATGACTTTTCTGAAAATTACCTTTGCAGGTTTAGGCAGCGGTTGGACCTTAGGCTCCTTTTTCACATATTGCGTGTTCTATTGCACAAAACCTAAAAGTTAGCAGCCCAATGCGTTACGCTGTTCTTTCAATTCTCCTTCCTCTTAACACCTACCCAAATGTAAATGATGACGAATAGTAAAGACAGAAACGCATCCAAGAGTTCCCAGTTACGTCCTCCCTTAAAGTTGCCATTCATATCAGTGCTGATTCCATCCAGGTACACATCACCACGCCGCCCTTACCTTTGAAGTATCCATCCAAAATGCCACCTAATGGTACATGAAGTTAATTAGCGCTTTGAGAAGCACATTGTATATGAACCTCTCGGCTTACCTTCTCTCGCCAAGTCACTCGATGCTTGTGTCGCTTGAAAGTGGTTGATTCAGAACGAACCATGGTTTTGGTGGGCTTCAGCATGTCGAGATCATGGATATTTCCCCTTTGTGCCAGGTAGGGAGTTTTGTACATGTTTCGAAGCTGCTTCGATTTAACACCAACGGGAACTGAAGTTCCCATGTTGTATGAGAGAAAGGTAAAAGTTGGATAGAATACAAAACACTGGCTGGCTGAAAAAGGTCATCCAGTGAAAAAAGGCGTTGAAAGTCCGCCATAAATTGGGCTGGGCATCTGATCACGGAATAGTTTCCGTATGGCTCTAACAAAGATCTATTAAAGTCGAACCAAGACCACAGTCTATTTCTGCCCCTGTTGTGCTTCATGTTTTCAATAACAACCTAAATTCAATACCAAGGATTTCCATATCTTATCATAGTGACCTGGGTCGCTGTGGCGAAACCACTTTGACTGCCGACGATCACCGCTTCATTGGGTTTCAAACCTCTGATGAAAATTAGCGCACGTTCATTAAAAACTTGATTGGAAGAACCAGATTTTTCCAGGGTTTGCAATATCTTTTAGCGCTATTATCAACATGTCATGTGTGTCCGCCAATCCTAATGCTAATTATTCTAAAACCACGGTGGTGATATTTACATGAGTTTCCATTCTTTTCACGCCAGTGCCAAAGAATAAAAATTCTAATGAAATGTTTATTACTACATAGGTTGTTAACAGTGCATGACAACTGTAGTCGTGTAAGATTTATGAAATCTGTATGGCATAGAATATAATTTACATAGAAAAATCTGCAGGAATTTGAGGAGATGCAACCCGTTATGCCTCGGTAACATAATTTCCTGTCAAAGCAATATTTAGTAAACAAATCAATATATAGAGCTCCAGTAAGCGGTGCTGTTGGTATACCTGGAAATACACCAGTGGCACCATTTAGACTTCCGGTCCACCAGTCATTCACATCAGCTGTCTTCTGTATGACTTCTATTAGGTCGTCCTTAGCGAAGGTAAGATCGCCTTCTGCTTGAGCATTATAATCATACAGAGCTCTAACGTAAGTGCGGCCGGGAGATCCTGTTTGTGGTGGAGAATAGGCATTGTTTGTGTAGGAATTTGATTGTTTAGAGTCTGCTTGATAAGGGGTTGAGTCTACTACTTCGTGACTTTGGTTTGTACCATATGCTGGTGGCGGTGGAGAATCGCTTCCATATCCACCCATTCCGCTGGAAGATGCAGCGGCTTTGGCGTTCTCTTCTCGCCGAATTTGTGCTCGTTCTTTTAGTGGCAATTTGGAGGACTTGGCAGCGGATGCTATTTACATAAAGCATATATTAGGCTATATCACCACCCACGTAAGCCACAACATCATGGAACTTTTCTTACCTCCCAACCAAGCTCTTCCGCCTTGCTTGAGTAAACCGGATTCCTCCAACTCTGTACGGGCATTAAACTTATTCAACCTTTCGTTGAACCCTTCCTCGACACCCATGGTCAACGTTTCAAAGTGCAGTCCGTTAGTGCTGATGACTTCTTGCATTCTCGCTAGAAGCATACCATAAATTTGGCACTGCAGGAAATAAAATTCCTGGAACATCGGGTCGACCAGTGACGTTCGAAGTTGGATGATACGTGGAAGCTCTTCTTTGATAATTCCGTTAAGATATTCATAATCTTGCGTTGCGATGTCCAACTGGCTTTCCAGCTGACGACCAGAAAAAGAAAAAATTAAAGTTAGCCCATACGGCATGACATGGTTTTTGTTGTTGTAATAGTCACAAACCTTGTAGATTTGTTTTTCTTCGCTGATGGTTTTTTCAGCCTTTCCTTTCAGTTTCGCCAAGTTCGTTCGAAATCGATCATAATCGAGCATCTTGTGATTACGCTTGATCATCGTCTTGTCCACCGTTTTCAAAATTTCTCGAAATTCAATGAGCCTGGATACAATGTGGGCATCAATGACGTCCTAAACAACGAACAGGCATAGACAAAACATAGTCAGCTGATATGTCGCCGAATTTTCTGGCTCGCTTCGTAATCAGCTTACCAGGCAAGGCATAATTTCGTCCCTACTGTAGCTCATGATAGTTGCGTAGTCTTGCACCGCTTGTACCGCCTTGGCAGATGTCTGATTATTCCTTCTCCGCACTACACCGTCCTCCAACTCGGCATCTAATGGTTGGTAAAGGATAGACAAATATTCAGAGAAACTGGCCTGGTGATTAAGCATAGCTAATGATGGACACAATTAGAGATATTACATTTTTTATACTGACTGACTTATCGATCTTGTAGTAACGTATCGTACCTGCTACTCCATCGCGATATGTCTCGGCATCGGTTTGCAGCCTTTGAGCGTTTTGACTAAGTAGTTTGAATTGTTTCTCAAGTTCCATGTACTCTGGGTCTCTTGTCACTGGAAAGTTACGCAAGCGGGTTAGTCATTCAGAGTCGGTCCAATCCAGAGGAATGTACATTCTGGTAGCATGTTGTGAATGTTAACCTACCATCGCCTTTCTTTGACATAATCTGGTGTGGCAGTCTAGAGACAGCCTTTTGCAAGCCCTAGTTTTTAGGTGAGTAAATAGCATTCTGGTTTAAAATATAATACAAGGGAGAGCGAAATGTTTATTACTTTCCAACTCATTATGCAGAAAAAGAGTAATCTACGCAGAGAACGGCTTCCGAAAACATTAACCATGTTCGACTGGGACAAAGAGTCGCCAAAAAAGGAAAATACAGTCACGTCATGATGCTATGACATTAAAAAAGTGATATACTTCTTCGTGATCAAACATGGCAATATGCGTCTTGCATATGTCACAATTAACAGGATAATATACATCATCTCCATTTCCTCCTTCTTCCTTTGGCTCTTTGTATCGAAACCGTTCAGCAAAATTTGGCCGGCAATTGGTGACGAACATGGCCCGATACTGGTTGGGATATAGATCATGCCTACAACACTTTGTAAATGACAACGATCGAACATGCTATTTGAGTCAATGAATGATGGATTACCTTTGACAACTAAGACAGACAGGTGTGAAGCATAAAGGACAAGTCAGAATGGCATCAGTTTTGGCCATTGAGCGTTTCGATTTTCTGCCTTTTTCGGAAGGCGCTATGGCTGGGTCGTAGAGTATGGTTAGCAATAGCTGGAATCGTCAAGGCACTGAAATATTGATAACTACCTCGCAGTTGCTCGGCTACCCAGTCTTCATTAGTATCGTCTTCCTCGGGATTGTATAACAGTTCGTCATTATCTATTACTTCTCGCTTTTTCTGCCGATCTAGAATAAAAAGTTTCAAGGTTAGAATGACTCAATGGAGCAGTACGGCGAGATTCATGAAACCAACCTTTGCTGGCAGGTTTGTCTACACTCATGGACGAATCATCGTTATCATTATCCTCGTCTGAATCGAAGTAAGCTTGATCATAATACTCCTTCTTGCTTGCACTTGACTCTGATTCGGCCGTGGTCATGTCAGAGGTGAAATGTTCTGCAAGTGAAGTCACAGAATTGGTGTTGAAAGGCCAAGTGGGACCGGACTTTACTGAATCTCGGTTCCCTCACTAGGAATATGGCCAATACTGAAGGTGAATATTCAAGATATGCACGGCCAAATCATATCGACTGGATCAATAACACACGCGATTTTCATAATAGAGCTCCATTCAGCGTTCAATATGCTGCGGTCTGATCTTTCAGCCGACGAATTGCATAATCAGGTTCGTGATCTGCAACCCAGGAGAGCCGTCAAATTGCCGTGGTAACCCTAAATCATCCGCTCGCATACAGATTGAATCGCTCCTGAGCAAAGAAGAGCCGGATATCATAAAAGAAAAGATAGAAAAGCGATTCCTCATTCCCAAAACAACTTTTCCGACCGACTGGCTCAGTCATTGCCAACAGTATGTACTTTCCTGACTATATCTCGTCTCGCTTAAAGCATTAATTGAAAGTATCATTCATGTGCACTACATTTTCCTACAGACAATGGGAAGGAACGCCGAATTTCAGGCAACATGTCTATAGCGAATTAACTAAAGCGCGCACGGAAATCGAGTTAGTTAGACATGGCTTGGATGGCCATGTTTCCGGATACCACGAGGTAGCATTGGATAGCAGCGAATTGACTGCCAAAAATTCCACCAGCATGCAGCGCGACTTTGCTGGCTCCAAAGATTTCGTTCGCGGAAGAGGCAATAATTTCCCATTTGCTCCAGGCGGTATCGAGGAAGCTTTAACAGATGCCGTCAATGCTCTCGCGGAGGGAATGCTGGAAGAAAAGCATTCGTTTTTGGATTTTGAGAACGGTATGAATTAATAGATGTCTACATGAAATTTTGATGATCCTACTAAGACTTTTGTGGCAGATACACTTTTGTCTGTACCTCCCGGGTTAGATCGAGGTTTATTATCGTCAATTAAGCAAGGTAAACATTTGGCAGCTCACTGAATCCAATGGCATTCCGCAAACCTCTAACGCTTCAGCTCATTGTTTCTAGATGGCGATAGGACGGATCAACCCTCACAGCTCGATTTCAATTCGCTGATGCAATCCGAAGATATTGAGATTGAACTGCTTGGTCAGCCCACAGATGAAAACGTATGTGTCAACTGCGTTCAGCGATGAGAATTGGTTTACCGATAATAACTACTGCCTTACAGGAATACACGAAGAATCAGGCTACAGAATCACCAGTCGAGGAAGTACCACCACCATCAGAGGCTCAACCTACGGACAATGATATTGACGATTTGTTACCTAAGGAGGTAATGTATGAAATCAACATCATTGAATATTGGAATTATTCCTAATATTTTATTATAGAACCTGGTCGCAAAGGAGAGTGTAGCTCAAAGGTTAGCAAAGAAAGAGCAGGGAGACGCGAGCCACAAAAAGAGAGAATGGGCACATGAGATCAATGTCAACGAACCCTTCGACGATTTTCACGAGCGCGTACCGGAAATGGCCCATGAGGTACATCTTTTGGTATATCTTTACTGCCAGTTTTGAATGTATACTGATCCTATGCAATAGTTTCCATTCGAGCTTGATACTTTCCAGAAGCATGCTGTTTATCACTTGGAAATGGGCGACAGTGTGTTTGTTGCAGCACATACATCTGCTGGTAAAACAGCCGTTGCCGAATATGCCATTTCCTTAGCTGCTAAGCACATGACCAAGTAAGTTGATTCGGCTTCTTCATCTGTATACCATCTATACACCACTGACGAATTTGTCTAGAGCTATTTATACCTCGCCTATCAAAGCCTTGAGTAATCAAAAGTTCAGAGATTTCAAAAAAACATATGGTGACGACGTTGGTATCTTGACAGGTGATGTTCAGATTAAACCAGAGGCTAGCTGCTTGATCATGACAACAGAGATTCTACGAAGTATGCTTTACCGTGGAGCTGATCTTATCCGTGATGTTGAATTCGTTATCTTTGATGAAGTCCATTATGTCAATGATCTAGAGGTATGTAACGACGAGGAGGAATGAAATGTAGTACCGTTTAATTTGGCCTAACTAATGTTCTTATATCCTTTAGCGTGGTGTGGTTTGGGAAGAAGTCATCATCATGTTACCTGCCCATGTCAACTTGATTCTGCTCTCTGCCACTGTTCCTAATACCAAGGAGTTTGCTGACTGGGTTGGGTAAGCGAAAGAACAAAAACGCTGATATTAAGCCACATTGTACTAAGTGTATATCTTCAGTCGTACCAAGAAGAAGGACATATATGTCATTAGTACATTGAAGAGACCTGTACCTTTGGAACATAATTTATATGCGAACAAGGAGTTATTCAAAATTGTGGCTGCAAACGAGAAGAAGCTTAGCACTGTCAAGTAGGTTTGATCAATCATAGAATTGGATTCGCTGATTTGATTTTTAACTCTATCTCTAGTTACAAAAATGCAAGCGACGCACTATCAAAACGGAAGGATCCTAAGGAAGCCGCTGCTCAGCGAGGTGGCCGAGGCGGTCGAGGTGGCATGGTAGTGAAGGCTCCGGCGCGAACTCCTGGACGTAGCTTCCAGAGTATGCAACAAACAGTAAGATCTTGTTAGTGCCCGTCTTAAACGTACTGAAAGAAACGTTCTAATGCGCAAGTTTTTAAGGATCGTAACCTCTATGTGCATATGATTGGCCTCTTGTCAAAGAAAAAATTGTTGCCTGTTGTTGTCTTCACGTTCTCCAAGAAGAAATGCGAAGAGTATGCAAGCGCTCTTTCAAACTTGGATCTTACATCTAGCACCGAAAAGAGCGAGATTCATGTCTTCATCGAAAAGAGTTTAGCAAGATTACGCGGCACAGATAGGGAATTACCGCAAGTCATCCGAACGAGAGACCTTTTATCTCGTGGTGTCGCTGTGCATCACGGTGGTTTGCTACCTATCATCAAAGAGATTGTGGAAATTCTATTCGCTAGAGGCTTGGTTAAAGTGCTATTCGCAACGGAAACTTTTGCGATGGTAAGCTCTAGCGCTTGATCACAATATGTTGTTATCTTCGATTAACTTGGATTCTCCATTTTTTTTACTAGGGTGTCAACATGCCTGCTCGTAGTGTTGTTTTCTCAGGTATAAGGAAACACGATGGAAGATCTTTCCGTGATTTACTTCCAGGTATGTACCACTGCCCCATATGCGATCGCACGCTTTCGTTTACTGAGGAATTTTGTTAGGTGAATACACACAAATGTCTGGAAGAGCGGGACGACGTGGTTTGGATGATACTGGCGTTGTGATCATCGCATGCGGAGGAGAAGAGCCGCCAGACGTAAGCATTGTTCTACCATGTCGTGCACGACATGAGTTATATGACTGATCTTGTTTTTACAGACCACCACATTATCTACAATGATTCTCGGGAAACCCACTAAGCTACAATCACAATTCCGCCTGACGTATAATATGATTTTAAACTTGTTACGTGTGGAAGCTTTGAAAGTAGAGGAAATGATCAAGCGCAGTTTTTCAGAGAATAGCTCGCAAAAGCTATTGCCAGATACCAAAAAGCTGGTCGATGAGGTACGGGGATTTCGTGATGTTGGCTATGCTATGTGCGCTCATCACTGACTCATTTATGTAATATCAGAGTGAAAAGAACTTGAGCAACTTGCAACAACTCGACTGCATGATCTGCTCTGAAGATATTCAAAAGTACTATGACTTGTCCAACGAAGTACTCTTCCATAATCGCAATATTCTTGCACGAATTGCCTCGCATCCAGTGGGCCATAGGGCTTTGGTTCCAGGTCGTGCTATTATCATCAACAATGCAATTTACAGAAATGCTGCAGCTGTCATTTTGCAACCAGTATCAAGTACAGCCGCTGGCGCATCGGTCTCAGCGCACAACGATCGCGTATTCTATTGTTTCATACTTGTCAATGCAAAGCATATGGGAGCTGATGGCTCTGCAGGTTAGTCCTTCACTACTGGCAATTAATGGCAAACGTTTAGTAACTAGACTGAAAATTTCGTCATTAGAGCGTAGCCCTCTTCCTGTCACTGATGTTGATGTGCCAAATGAGAGCAACTGCCGAGCTGAAGTTGCCATTGTCCCTCTCTCTGATGTAGCTTTTGTAACAAAGACAACATTGAAGGTTGGTAAACTTTTAACAGGATAGCATCAGCATGTTATGGTGAGAAAGACCACTGTTTAACACGTGTATGCAGATAAATGTCGACAGCTTGATGAACTCTAGTGATAAACTTGAAACAATCAAAACCACAAAAGAACTTCTTGCCTTTGCAAGTGAATCGAAGAGATGTAAGTATATTTGCAATTGGGCAGAATAATTTCTTTTAGGAACTAATCTGATGAATTCGTAGCATCGATTGCCGAGTACGACTGGAGCAAAATCAAGGATATTGAGTTCCAAGAAAGTCTTCGTGCCAAGACCTCATCACTAGAAAAGATGAAGGCAGACTTCCAATGCACTCGTTGTCCTGATTTAGAAGAGCATGTAAGTATGATGTTCATATGGCCAAAGTGGCTTACGGTTGTATTTGACTGACGCTCTTTGATCTTTAGTACGCCTTGGTGTATGCTCATAGAAGATTACAAGCACAGATCGATAATCTCAAGATGACAATATCTGACCAAAATTTGGAGCTACTTCCTGATTATCAGCAACGAGTTGAAGTCCTCAAAACCATGTCTTACATTGACAGCAATGGCACTGTCCAGCTTAAAGGACGAGTGGCTTGCGAAATCAACACAGCAGATGAACTGGTGCTTACAGAACTCATTCTTGATAACGTATTTGCAGAATATGAGCCTGCTGAAATTGTAGCATTGTTGTCCAGCTTCGTGTTCCAAGAGAAGAACTCGAGTGAGCCAACGTTGACGCTTAGATTACAAAAGGGTAAAGATGTCATCATCAAATTTGCCGAACAAATTGCAGAAAAGCAACTCGCTTGCGGTGTTGAGATATCCAAGGAAGATTATGTCAATGGCTTCAAGTTTGGAATGGTTGAAGTTGTCTATGAATGGGCTAGAGGCATGGTAAGTAGCTAATATGGACCTAAAAACATTGGCTCGTCGCACAAATTTTCTAATGCATCAACAGCCATTCAAAAATATCACTGACCTGACGGATGTACTGGAGGGATCTATCGTTCGCTGTATTGTGCGTTTGGATGAAACCTGCAGAGAAGTCAAAGGTGCAGCTAGAATGATTGGTGATCCATTATTATACAAGAAAATGGAAGAAGCAGAGCTTTTGATCAAGAGAGATATTGTATTCGCAGCCAGTTTGTACTTTTAAAAGATCGGCTATGATTCCGTTGTACTAGATTTTGCCTCTGAAAGTTTAATGGACTTGCGTCCGAGGTAGATATAGACGCTACGATACTGTATAATAAATTTTTCACAAAAGAAAAGCTCTATCAATCAACAAGAAAAGTATGAAATTGGGTATTTTTTTTTTATGATTGTCAAAGTGAAGATAAGACTCGCTATCATCTCTTTGGCTAATTACTCTTTTATATACCATATTGGACGCTGTAAGATGGAAAACAGTTAGTGAACAAGACAGTGCAGCGATCAGGATATACCAGAAAAAGATACTCACTGCATCTGAACCGCGCTTTTCTTTGACAGCAATATTTTTTATGGTTGCTTCTATTTGTCGCTTGGAGACATCCTCAAATCCTTGCATAGCTTTAACCTCTGCTATAAGCTTTGGCATTCCTTCCGCTTTGCCTTTGATTGCCTTTTTCATCGTTGTTAGTTTACATATTCACGCCACTTTCTGCTAAACGAAGAGATTAGGTTTGAGACTTACATCTATTAATTGTGGTGTATGTTCGACTGGGAAGGCAGTCGGTCGTTTATCTGTCGCCGCTGAAGCTGATGCGCCGTTGTTATCGGCGGTGTCAGATGCATGTTTACTTGGTATTGGTGCAAATGGATTAATTGGGAATGTAGCAGCTATTGACTGAAGTCTTAGTAATGAAAGGCCATTGCATATCTTCATTCGATAACAATTTACCTAATTGATGTATGGCATACGCAGAAAGTGTGTCGTCGTCATCTGATGAATCGTCAAACATGACTCCTATGCATATTTGCTTCACTGGGCCTCGTTTCTTCGACGACGTATTTGTTCGAACACCTAGAAGCTCAATATAAGTATTTGTTTGCATTCACTCAACACTGTCTATCAAGACGTCATACCTTCTTCCTCCTTGTCGCTGCCTATTCCTTCATCGTTGGAGAGATAACCTTCAGGGACCAGCCATCCAGCCTATAATAAGAAATGAGTTACGCATATTCGCTTAATCAACACCATACTTTGATGATGACTTACATCATCAGGGTCTGCAACATCCACATCTTCGTCTTCTTCATCGCCACTCTTGATATCTTCGCCTTCTCCTTCTGGTTCCCATTCGGCTTCACTGTCATGGTCGTAGTCGAGGTGCTCGGTATCCATGGCAAACGGCCGCCGTGCGAGAATTTTCTTGCTTGTCTTTGTCCAAGTACCCCAATACGCCGGTCGAATATCTTCTCTGAATTGCAAGAACTTCATCTTCAGCATAGAGCGTAGGTCTTGACCATCGAAAGATGCTGCCGTCGCTAAAGGCATAGATGGATCATGACCCAATAGTGAACGGAGGTCAATGTTGTGTTCTACACCTCGTCGCCGCCGAAGAGCAGATCCAAATGACTCCTTGAATTCATTGAGTAACGCTAAATAGTACACCACTTTATTAGCTGTAAGCCAGTGGAATGCTAGCGCTAGTTTTTTTCAACTTACCTCCAGTTGTACTCTTGCTTTCGTTTTCCTTTCGGTGACCACTTATGACATCCTCAAAGTCCGTAGACAAGGAGCATTTGTAGGCACCTGGATCCGCCATTTGAACATGCTCTTTCACATGAAATGGTGGGAAGGCTTGATGGCCTTGAAAATCCATAGAAGGCGCTGGTCATAAAAGTAAGTATTCCATAATACAATTGTTTTTAAGCAATGAGACCCATATTACCTTCTACGGTGGTTAGTGGTCGTTCGTCAGCCGTTGTTTTGAACAAGGAAGTAAGACGAAGTTGAGACTGAAAGCAAGAGTATTAGTACCATGCTTGATTCTCTCAAATACTCAAAGTTCCTAACTTACTCTTTCTTTTCGCTGCTGTTCTTCTTCTCGCTTTTTCTTCTCTTCGTCTTTCACTCTACGATCTTCATCCTTTTTCTTCTTTTCTTCTTCCTTCTTTTTGCGTTCTTCCTCCTACCAAATTCAAATGTTTAATAGGGTTGGGGAGGTTAGGTTTACATCTCAATTAGCACATCAATTACCCTCTTCTTCTTCTTTTCCTCAACCTCGGCTTCTTTCTTTTTCCGTTCCTCGATGTCGGCTTCTTTTTCCTCCGTTGTCACTTTACGAGCAGATTCCTTATCAATCTAGTGAGTACAATGTTCTAAGTACAGTAAGCACGGCCATCACGCATCACATACCTTTTTCTTCGCCTCGGCCGGTTCCTTCACCTTTTCATCCAGCACTACCATACTCTCACCATTCGTCATAGGATTATTCTCATATGAAAGTTAGTCACATTTTCATCCTAATTTTTATATCTCACTGTCACTTACTTCTTTAGAAGAGAACATGATTTCAAGACCTGTGGGGGTTACATTGATTCGGGGCAGTGGAGTAGAGTTCTTTTTCCGTTTGGCGCATAACAGTTGCAACTGTTGCTCGCTTGTCAACGTCCGGAACATGTAAGTAGCAATAGTCGACATCTGTATTATGGAAGAGTGAGCACGGGCACGCTTCAAACGATGACATAGCATCAATGCTTACCTCTGTCCTTTTTCGTCTGCGTTTTTCGACCGCACTTTTTATGTCGTTCGGAAAATTTGATATGTCCTTCACCTCCCATCGGTATATTGATAAATGCTTTAACACTTCATTAGTTCTAATGTCCTTCGGGTCTGTGCCTTATCACTTTAGCTTCTTACCGCTGGTACGACATTCGGAACATCTGTCAGCCCTTGCAAAACGTCGTTGGATACACCATATCTTTCACGCGACGCCAAATTTTTGATAGTCGATTCAAGAGCATCGTTAAACTGCTTATCATCTGCAGATTTCGTTTAGCATATTGCGAAAACCACTAATATTCATGTAGGCCGTATCGTACCTGGATCATCCGAGTCCGAATCATATGCATCGAATTGGCAAAGGGTGTCGTTCAATCTACTTGACAATGATGTAATAGCCTCATCGCTATTGAATTCTCCAGTTATTGATCTTATTTATCGACTTCCGCATATCTCGACTTCAATACTATACCTGTCTTGCACAAGCAAAGAAATGAGCGAATGAAATCTTTCTGATATAGAAAAGGGTTCGTCTGTCTTCATGGATGCGGATACTTCCGCTCGATATTTTCGGAATTCGACCAAATCTGTATGTAAGTTGTTAACATCCGTATATTGTCAAGGATCACAGTTTGTACTAGGAACTGACCTTTTGCCACCGTCTCATGGTTGTTTGTTCTAAGCTTTCTTTCGGGATATACAAGTTTTCCATCTCTAATCATGACTCCCTTCGACTGGTGATTCGATTTTTGTATATTCCATTAATATCGTACTCGGCTTCCTTTCATTCATTCAAGACAACCTACCTCGGTCTTCCCGGCTTTTGAATGAGCCACATCGTTTACTTGAACTGTGCCATAATTCATACGTTAGTACCATAGCAGTTCGCCTCAGTGTTCTTGTATAACTTACGATGCTGAAGCTGGTTGGCCGTTTGATTAAGATCGTGGCCATACGAGGTTTCGGCATTGGTAGTAATGCGATCAGTGTCATTTTCTTCGGTATTCATAGTCTCGGCTGTGTCTTCCTGCATAGCATCGTGTTGAAAACCAGTCGCAACATTCACAGCCATGTCAACTTCGTTTGGTGGTATTTCTGTCTGTAATCCTGTGGTCGAAGCCATATCGAAAGGATCGACTGTGAAAAGTTTCAGTTTTCCGACGCGTTGCAACGCGAAAACACCAAATTGGTTATCCCAAAGTATGAAATCTCGAGCGGTTTCCGAAAATTTTGCGTCACTTGAATGGTAAGCTGAAGAATTGGATGGCACCTGGTCAGAAAGTCTTGACTGAAAACTGGACATTGACTCAGTAGCGGCCATGCTCTTTGAATTTTACGTCTGGATAAAAAGGATTGGACTGTAAAAAGATGGAAAGAGTGCTGAATTGACCTCGTGTAAGCAATTGATGAGAAATCTTAAGAACACCATAGCTTTATGGGACGTGAAAACACATTGGGTCATCCAAAGTCGTCACTGCTCGCATTCGCTTTACGAAAATGTCTTACTGATGTTCTTTATCTTCTCGTATGATTTTACTATTTGTTTTAAATGATGCCTTACTGATTTCATATGTTTCAAACTAAGGCGATTGCTATTCTTTCGAGATGTGTAAGAAGGAGTTGATCAATTTCTTCTCGTACTCTCGGTATTCTTCGATTTTTTTTAGCTTCTACAGCTGTTGTAGACTTCTATTTAGTCCATGTTTTTATGAAATACATAGTTTTTCACGTAGGTTGTATCATCGCTTTGTATCGTTTTGACAAAATACATGTTCAATGTTTCAAGCTGATCCAACTGCAAATGGTAATCTATCTATCTCGCTAAAATGTACGTTAGTGATCTCAGTCGTGTTCCGTTACATTTGAAAATGTTAACTGATAATGCGATATATCAGTGACTATTGTCTACAAAATGCAGAGCTCAGTAGTTATCTGAGAAGTTGTCTACTCGTGCCGTGCCATTTACGTATGAGGAGGCGCCAAGGTGCCCGTCTCGAAGAATACGATATGACCATATTTACTATCATCGTTCCTAATTTCTCCTTACCTTCGCTCACTTGAATTTATTGAGCTCCCTCATCTGATTCATGAGTTAAATATTGAAAAGGATATAGTTTGAACTTGAATTTGCGAAGTAAAAAGGCGAGGAAAGAAGTGAGCCAATACTGGCGGTAAAACACGTGAAGTGAAAGGATTAAGCTCAGAGTCGGACTTCGAGGTCCAAGCACGCCTGTCCCAATAGCCAGATCAGTTGTAAGTCTCAAAGACCAGCATTGAGCACTGCATAAGATGAGCAATCACGGCGATCCCCCTGTGAACACCGTCAGCACTGAGGCGCTCAGGCAGGCTGTGAAGCAGCTTCCCAGTAATAAAAAGGTATTTTCTCAATAATGTAATTTTTTCTATCCGACAAGTGGGAATGCTGACAATCGCACTAGATAATTCACGACGACTTTGTATATGCCGATTCCGACGATACCATCCAAGAGATCAATGAATTTTTTAACTATACTGAAGTTGCTGGATATTCAGAGTATCGAGATATCTTTCAGGAGCGAATTTCTGAAGGTACAGATCAACGTCAACGCTTGATATAACATACAATGAAACATACATTTATTGATATAATACGCAACAGGCTGGGATACGCTTTCACTTAGAGAAAAGAAAAGCTATATACAGTATCTCTTGAACGACCTGGAACAAAGTTCAGCCATAGCGAGATTGGATGCTGGAAAGCAGATATTGTACATTGCACAAGGTATGTACCAGTTAGCTAGCTAGCATTGAGGCACAATTCCGTGCTACTGACTGATACACGCTATAGGAAACTTTGGAGATTTGGAGTCCTTTGATTACGCAGGAAACGATGTGGAACAACACATGCAAAAAATTAAGGAGAACAATTCACTTCTGCAGCAATCGGGAGCACTACCTGTCGTGTACTCAGCTTTGCGGAAAGCGTGCGAAGAACACAATTCCCGGCAGTATGTACATTTAAATGCACGAGGTTTGATACGGGACGTAATTCTCATTATTGCTTGAGTAGCTTAGGGAACATGCACGATGTCAACAACGAAATTGAGATTTTTTTGACAATTTTGTTTATGTTGATTGAGACACTGCGACATGATGACAACCTGGCCACTGATTTAGGTAAATCCACTTTTGATTGCTGGTTTTATTTCCAAATACCCGTTATTCATGCCGTCTCACTTTTAGACAACCTCGATCCGCCACTAATCGTATTCCTATTTGGCGTGATATCACAATTAAGAGAAAAGAACTTGAAGATGTTTCCTGTGAAAAAGGTACGTCTTGGGAAGACGGCGGCGGATTTGACTTTATTTTCATCTAATTTATCGGCACTTAGCTTTTGCTTGTTGTGTGGAAAACAATGTTGGTATCCTTTGGTGGACGTGAGGAGATTGAACGAACTCACAACGTCATTCGTCAGTATTTTAGTTTGCCTGAAGTTAAAATCCAAGGTATGTCTGTCATTCGAAATATCATGTGTAAGTATCCTAAACTCATCCTATTCGCTTAGACACGATAACGAGAAGTACCCCGCTGGATTTGCATGCATTTTCACAGGAAATTGTAACCAAATACCCGACATATACTCTACCACCTTTTCCTGGGCACGTTCAACGACCAGAATTGATTAAGCCTTCACCAGCTTTACAAACTCTACTCACAGCAAGTCACGGCTCAAGTCCTAATCCACCTTCACTAATAGCGACAGCCAAAGCGCAAGGAAATGTTGGTAAACCTGGAACATGCCCGCAGCAGACTAAGCGCGTCAACGGCTTCAGTCAGAATGGTCATAGAGAACCGCTCGTGTTACCGTTCTCCTCTTGGGATATGGACGTACCTCGAAGCATCCAGGAAGCTGGAGAAATGTATACTGAGCACATGTATGTGTCACTGGCTACATTGCAGATTTTGAGAGAACGTGAGCGCGGGATCAAGATGTGGCCAATGCAAGACGATGAAAATGGATATGAATTCATTGTCCGTGCAAGCCAGCATCTCATGTCATCGCAAGCAAGCGAAATAGAAGAACCTTTCTCTTCACCCGAGATGATCGATGCCTTTCGACGCTTGAGCATGGTCGAAAGTCTATATGTATCCTTTTTTGTGGTGTAATAGTGTGAATGATTGTATGAATCCACCAGTTACACGCTACCTTGACATTTTCTCTTTTACAGAAGGCTATTGTTCCAAATCTTCAAAATATCATCATTGTTCTTCTCAAATTGCTACTCGCTACCGTTACACCATATAATGGCGCCAACCCAAATGTGAATGGGCATAGCAACGGCAATGAGACTAGTCAAGAGAAGATGAATAATACTTCAGAAGTTAATCATACCATGAAAGCACACGACATAGAGGAAGCAAACAATAAGCGTAACAGAGAAATAACATCGAAAGCAGTATCTGGAATTCTCTTGCTGTTATTACAATGGACGAAGCTTTCTCGTATGTTTCGGTTACGGATGTTCTACCGCCTTTGGTTATCATTGGGAACTGATCCTCCTTATTTTGTCTTGCTCAATAGATGTCCTAAAGTTCGAAAACGTCTCACAGCTCTTGGTAGATTCCGGATGTCTACTTCTGATACTGAAGATTCTTGGGTTACAGGATATGGCGGCTACACTACAAGAGCAAAGTGAGGGCCAGGAATACAGGTACGTCAATAGGCATAATAAATGTGGTAAGTTTGTAAAGCTTGTGTTGCTCACATAATATGCGTAAAAGCTTCATGAACTATTGGAGCCGAGAGCGAAGAAAAGCACATCACACCTCTGAGGTATCAACTGCCCCATTACCAGAAATCCACAATCAAAAGCTTCGGCAAACGAACTGGCGTAACATGTTTTGGTCGATCAACTTTTTACGCATACTGCAAAAACTCACAAAGAGAAAGACCCATCGGATCATGCTCCTTGTCCAATATAAATCTTCGGTAAGTCTTGTCATTCGTGTACTCGCAACATATGGTGCGCTAATGTGTCTTTCAGGCCATTTTGAAAAGATTACTTAAAGTATCACATCCCATGCTGGAGCTTTACACTCTAAAAGTACTCAAAAGTCAAATACCGTACTTGGGACGAAAGTGGAGGTCAAGTAGGTGCTCATTATGAAAAGCGGTGTCAGTGGCATAATAGCGTCCTAACTCCATCCAACGTAGGTAATATGCGGATCATTACGGCGATATATTTGACCTGTCGGCCGGCTTTAAGAGAAGAATGGATGACAGGACTTGAGTCTGAGTCGGATATTGAAGAGAGTGCGGTAAGGGACCCACCGATCGTTTCATGCGCTTTCTGCTAATCTCTTATTAATGTTACTGTTTAATAGATGCAAGAGTCAAACCTGAGAGCTTTGATAAAAGCATATCATACACGTCGATACTTACCTACCATACCGTCTATCCACCAGCGGCAAGATATCCCTCCTTCTGCCCTTAGTAATCAAATTCATGATGCTGCTGCACTGTCGTCGACAGTAACAGTTGGTATACTCGCAGAAGAACAGCCCAGTGAGGACATCGAATTGGATGCAGAGTTCATGAATAATTACGAACAGTGGCTTGAAGACGAGGTGTATTCCGTACCAACCTCACCTGAATTACCACCAACGGACGCTTTAGGCTCGCTAACATCACCTCCAATGGTCTCCCCAGCGCTTTCAGATTCTCCCATACATCAATTTTATCGAAGCGAGCAAAATAAAGCAAAGACGACGCAGCAAGTTAGCGATCTTTATCACAATCAGCTTCAGATTGAATTCAACTTGCACCATTGGAAACCACCCGGTGACAGCTGGGACGCACCACAACGATTCCTCCATTCCTACGCAATTAATCCTGATGAAATCGATATCGACGAAGACATCGATTTGACAAAAGGTGATCCGCTAGCCAACATCGATTGGTCGACGTTGAGTGAAGAGGATCTCCGAGAGCGCTTATTTAAAGTTGAGCGACAAACTATACAACGACGACTACGAACAGACGATGAATCAGAATTCAAACTTCTCAACACCCTGGACCACTTAACTATTGAGAACGAAGAATGGGATTAGTCGTAGCTTTATTATCATAAGCCTTTAACTCCGTATGTTACATGTATCATTTCCTTTTGACGAGAGCATTCAAGTCCTAATTTAGATATTATATGTTGTTCTAGCCATATCATCGATACCTTTTTCCTTTGCATTTGTAAAATATGTTTCAATCGAATAGCCATTTGCTGACCGTGTTCTTTAAGAGATCTCGCTTTCTCATCTTATCCGCTTGAGCTTGATTTGGCTCTTTGTTACTGATTAAGTTACCAGCTTCGTCAGACAAAAGTTTTGCCAAATTACGCTGGCCTTGCAGCCCTGATTGCAGGAGATTGGTGACAGTATCCCAGTTTCCGGCCGATGATGAGCTTGGTAATGAACTCTTGTCAGCTTCACGTTCGGCGATTGCCTCCAATTTTCTCCATGCTGCTAAGTTTTCGCTCAGTCGATCGGCCGGACACAACACAAGAGCCATAGCAAGTAACTCCAACCGCTTTGTCTTGTCGGTATAAACGTCCAATTTGCCTAGTTGGAAGCAGCTGCTCCAGGTTATCTCCTTCATCTCGGCCTTCAGCTTAGAATTATGTATCTCGGCTTCCGACTCCAGAACTTGAGTAAGGGTATTTTTGCAAAGTCGGTAGGATGTTTCATAATCTTCTTCTGCAAGTGCAGCAGCAGAGAGCATATTCAGAACTCGGATTTCAGTAGTCTTATCATTCTGAAGACCAAGCTTTTTCGCCAGATCAATGATACGAGCCGATTTTCGGTATGCACCAGGGTTAGAGGCAAGTAGTCGTGAAATAAGTTCTAAGCGGTTCTTTGATTGACGAATTTGCATGGGCATTATAGGTATACCCGGTCGATAGAATACGTTAAATTCAGTTGTAAGGTGATGCGTGGCTTCTATAAGATTCATCTCCTGCTGTATCAGTGGATTAGGTGGAACCACCTTTAAACTATATAGCAGCAAATCGTTAGTTGCTGTTCAAGCTTGGGTAAAAAGATTTTTAGCGAGGACCTACCATTCTGCAGCTAACTTCATATTGCCAGAGTACATATTACCCGAGACTGAGTTGTCAAAGTATTCCCGCGCAGCATCCACCACCAGTTGCTGTGCCTTATTGATACTAATCATGGCCTCACCGTACTTGGGAAGCATGGAGTCTTTTGCCAGTGTGAATTCTATCGATCGCGAATGATCAGTTGAAGCTCTCAACAAATGTAGTACGAATAGCTCAACACTTACTGCCGCATCGCAACAATGCCTTCCAGTAGATTTCAAAGATTTCTTCCTGTGACATAGCTCCCAACACTCCTGTTCCATTGTTGTAAAGGTCCATGATATCGACAAGTAATCCAGTCCAATCGTCATCCGACATGAACTTGTTACCTTTCCTCTCAGCATTGCTAACAATTTGAGTAGCCAGTCGTAAACAAAGCTGCTTTTGCATGTCGTAATTATTTGCACTTCGGAGATACCATCGCAGGGGAACATTGAGCTCATATCGCCACAGAATTTCTGCACTGGATAGATGTATTTGGAGTCCGTCCATGAGTGTCGAGAGTTCTCTTTCCTTCAGCTGCTGAAGTGCCGCAAAAAAACCATGTGCAGTTAGTGTTTCGGACAATGCATGGAGATCAATGTTTTCTTCGGTATCGGACTCAATGTTGTCAAGGTCGAATAGAGGAAGGCATTCGAAAATGCGTGCCATCAAGTCGACTTGGCTACCGTCATCATTGGTGTACAAAATTGCCAGTGCAATTCTGCTCAAGTCCAAGTCTTCCTTGATGATACGGTCTTCTTCTTGCATGGTGGGCTTAGATGATTCTAGCGTGACACAGCACCAATCCAGATGAGATTCAGCGACACTGAGGATCCATCGATAGAGCATTGCCTGGCCAGATTCTTCGATTTCGCTTTGTTCTTGCATTTGTACATCACCTTCTTCATCCATCATGCCTGACTTTCGGTTGTCTACAAGTTGCAGCCAAGGTAAAGCAAATATTTTCAAATCTAATACAACCCGACTGACGCTTGTTCCTTCAAGAGAGAGTTCAAGAACTTCATAAGGGTCCATAACCTCGAACTTATTCAGATCCAAATCACTTAGTATTGCCTCGGTCTCCCGCGTGACACCCGTGCCATAAAGAAGTTTGCATAAGAATTCCAGATTGTTTTCCAATTCTTGAAGGTTTGGCACATGCATCATACTGGCATATTGGATAAACTTGAGAGCGTTACTTGTCAAGCCCGTGAATTCGTCTATTCGCCGAGCTCTCTCAATATACCATTGAGAAATGATGTCAGCCGGCGCAGGGTATGGAGTAGACTCCAATGTATCCTCCAACTCGTTAGCGTTCAAGTCTTGTATTTTTTGTAATCCCTTGATGTATTGGCGTAATTTCGGATGTTCCACCAAATCTGCATCCTTCCTCCAAGGCGCTTCCTCCCAAATATGTTCTTGCAGTTGTTCAGAATTTGATTTTGGAAGTGCTACCCTAGGAATACTGCATCGCGTTAAATCCGAGGTTTCTGGTACTTGTGACAAAATCTGCAATCGATATGGCAGAATTTCGGACCCATGCCTATAAAATAAGATGTCCAACGCTTCAAAGTTCTCTGTCCTGGCGTATTGAATGGCTTGGGCTACCAGGCTAGTATCTCGAAAAGATTGAAATTCCTGGCCGAATGTCCTCTTTTCTGAAGACTCGGTATCTTCAGCCATGCTTTTATCGACGGAATCCAGAGACGCGGACTTGGACATGTCTGCTGAAGAAGGTTGTGAAGACGTATCACCGCCTCCGGTTGCGAAATCTGATGAACTCGTTACCCATATGTCCTCAAAAGTCTTGAGTCGGTCGCTGTACTGTAACAGACATAGGCGAGAATAGATCCAAGATATATCATTGACGCTTAGTTCGGCGGTTATTTCGTAAGTTGGGTCGTTCAAAAGCTTTTGAACTTGGGCGGCGTCCTGGACGTTCATCACTGTGTCCTTGATGATTTTATCAACTTCGGGTTCCGTGAGAGCGATTCCGAGGTCCAGAACATCCTTCTGTACTTTGGGATCATCAAATGTACACTTTATGCACTGTGCAAGCACCCATGGTTTGTCAGTGATTCGCCGTAACAGTGGTACAGCACGATCTTCAGTGATAGGTGCGTGTGCTGACTGCCAAATTGACCATTGCTCCTTGAGAATAGCATCATCGGTCACGTCCTCTTCTGACCGAACAATGTTGAGTGCATCTTCGTATTTGCTGTCTTGCAGCAGTTGCAAAATAGCCTCTTTGCTCATGCTCTGTGATTCCAGCTACCGACAGCCCGCCAAAGTTGCATAGCAGCGTTTTTGGATGAAAGCGGTCACGTGCACGAACCAATTCGTTTCGCTTTCAATTTTTTGGGCAAGAAACCCAACTCGCTTGCTGTGAATTGCAGACCCTTTCAACACGCCAATGAGTGGATCGGATATTCGAGACATTTTACAGATTGGAAAGCCTTCTGAACCGGCTCCACGTAAATTGAAGCAAGCCGTTGAAAAGAAGCCAGGTATGATAAGAATACCCACGGCGTTCCATGTATCATGACCTGCAGAATACTAATGCCGCTGAAATAATAGAGGGCATCAGTCGTGAATTATACTCTTTGATCGGTGGAGCACCTCCTATCGCCTTCATCAAACCCAACTATAAAGCAAAACTCAGCTTTCAACAAAAAGCAACTCCATGGTATGTACCTGCAGATGGTTGAATTGATACTCGAAGACACACACATGCTGATTCTCTCTTTAAAGGGAATTTCGACAATTCACGAATCCCGCTCGCACAGACGGTTTGGTTCTTCGACATTGGGTGAAAGCAAATGACGATAATGATGGCGGTATGCAGACATAGTATTTACAATTTACACAATATTCCAGCTGGCTAATTTGACAACGCTTCGACAGACTATTATTTTGCAAAGTTCAACAAAATCATCAATGTTACAGATTATACAAATGAAGAGTACGAAAAGTACTTGAATGGTGAGCTATTTTCGAGAATATTTGCTAGAATTTAGCGACTCATGGGACAACGAAACTGATATATATCATAGACCCAAACTGGACAAAAGAGGAGACTGATTACCTGTTCGCGCTATGTAGAAATTACGACTTGCGGTTTGTGGTTATAGCAGATCGCTATGAATACCCCGGTGCGACGAGATCCATGGAGGTACGCACTTATATCATGCAACTCCTCTTTAAGTACCTACAGCATATTAACATCAATACAGGACTTGAAAGAACGCTACTATGGCGTCAATCAGGCACTTTTGAGAGAACGAGCAGCATCTTCAACCTCAACAGACAATAACCAAGAGCGCCAAACTCTCATACAACAATTCAGCTTTGACAAGAATAAGGAAATTGAGCGGAAAAAGGCTTTGGAGATTCTTTTCAACAGAACACCAGAACAAATCGAAGAAGAAGAGGCACTGTTCGTTGAAGCACGACGTTTGGAACAAAATGATATGAAATTGGCCAAGGAACGAGAACAGCTGCTTAAGTTTTTGCAAACATACGATATTCAACAAACACTTCCAGCGACACCTGGACCACCCAGTGCCGGTATCCCAGCACAACCTGGCCTCGCAACCCCAGGAGGCATTGGTATTGCTGGCGGCAGTGGTACATCACCCATCCATGACAAGGTAAATCATCAATATATGCCGGTGCGTATTAGATTACCTTGAACCATTTACCCATCATTCATAATGCAGCTTAAAAAGAAGAAGAGTCAACCAGAAGTCGATACAAAGAAGGCTCGACGAATGTCAAATGCTTCGGTCAGCTCTTCGGTCAACGAAGGTAATGTGACCAATAATGTAACGCGTATATATGTGCAAAATGATCAGTTTACTAAGACGTGTCTAGTAGAAATAATAGAAAAGAAGGAGAAACTTACACCTGGAGTGTACGTTCGCAGTCAAAAAATACCTCCAATCAAGCCCAACATGATACAGAAAGTTGGGAAAGTTATGGACGAACTCGGCATACGTAAGTTGACGAAACAAGTTTACCATGCTTGCTTGACATGCGGTCGGCCATTTTTTTTTTTTTTACTAACTAAATGGTTGTTCGTCAAACAGCTATCCGGCCGATTATGCCCACAGCACAAGTATGTGCCAAGTTTGAGCAGTTACAAACAGCTATCATCACCCTATTGGATTTGAAGCGACAAGTCGATCGACAAGAGACTGATCTCAAGGTCAAGAAGACTCAAAAATCTAAAGACGGTACTCCTACACCTCAAGGGCCGCAGGAAGGTATTGCCAATAGGGTAAGTTCACGTGCACTATATGAGTTTGCTATTTCATTTTTGTTGATGGTCATTTCTTCAATTTGCGTTGACTTTAGAAACGATCCGCATCGAACGTTGGTCTTAACTCGCGCGATAAAAGGAAAAAAGCATAACGTTTGTACATAAATCTACTCTGGCTATAATAAAACATTTGCCACCACTCCTAGATGGCGCTGACTTTTTCACCCCTCGCAAAAAAAAAATAACAATAATAACCCCTCCAGCTGTTCACTTGCAAGGAGTTGTTGAATAGAATTGTTACGAGATGATGGTTAATAAGAAGAGGTTGGCTATAAGAAAAAATAGAATTTATGTATTAAAATACAACCATAAGTGTTACAGCCGCTGCAAGGGCTAAAATCTTGCAAGGCCCAATAAAAACTCAACAAAGGCTTTTGCCCGTTCGCATTGCTTTTTTTCTTTGCTTGTGGAAATGGCAAAGGATGTTGCCTCGGGGCCAAAGGCGGTGAACATCGTCAGACCACAGCATCATCAACGTCCTCCTCCACAACCACCCTCACCTTCAGCCTATTCCAACACGTCCTCTTACTTCTCCGCCCAAAGAAAGCCAAGAGTAGCTCCAGCAGCTCAAATTGACATTTCTCGCACACCGTCAACTAATTACTCTTATTCTACATCCACTGTGTCATCCACCTCCACCAATGCTACTAATTTGTCTTCAACCTCGAATGCTCGTGTGCCTCCCACCATCTACAACTCGGCAACTGCTTCGAATGCCTCCTTCACCCTATTCCAACCCTCGTCCGTTATATCCTATAGTCAACACCAGCCCATGTTAGTTCATAGGCACTCGGCCGTGTTCACTCCACAAAGGTCAAGAAGCAACTCTGTACACTCAAAGCCAGGTACGGTTGCTTCCGAACCGGAGACTGAATCGGAATCCGATGAAAACGACGACTTGGATGATCCCACTCAGTTGGACGATGATGACCAGTCTACTGCCTCAGAGAGCGAGGATGACGAAAGCGAAGAGGAGGAAGATGAATCAGATACCGATATTGTGGCCAAGGTGGTGGCCAAGATCAAGAATGGCACCATCATGAACGGTAAAGGGGAGTTTGTAAACAAAACTGTTCAGGAACCAGAGAACGAATGGCGAGAAGAAGCTAAAATTAATCGTAAGGTAAAGACACTTGATGCCAAAGACATTCCTTGTCTTCTGGAAAGCACTCACCATCGGGTTATGCTTGGCTTTTACAGATAGCCGATTTAGAAATTTCAAATACATCACTTCTGGCCATCAATGCTACTTTGGAAGGTAAACTTAGAAAACAGGCCAAGATGATCGAAGAATTGAAAAGACAGCTTTCAAGGTAATGACACGGTGTACCCTGTAGTAATGTTATTTTTCAATGACACTCATTTGACAAGCAGCAATAGTAGTCATGATAGTCTGCGTAGCGGAACACCTACACCAGACTTGACAAGGCTAGACGACGTAAGTACTGCTCTATATCAGTTTCTTTTAATTTATGACCTTGGTCATGTTAATAACCAATTGAACATCTATTGATAGTCGGACGAACAAGAAGGAGAAGATCCATTGGAAGGGGATGAAGTCTTCACCCGAATTCGTTCACTCCTAGAAAATCTACTTGAGAATGCTCAACAAGCGTTGGATCACAAAAGCAAAGCAACAGGTCGTGTATTAAGTTACTACGATAACGGTAATGTGGAGTTTTGTACTGCCATACAGTGTGACGATAGTTTTCTCTGACTCCACCTTTCTCCATTTAGACGAAGAATATGAAATTGAGCAAAACAACCTCAATGAACAAGAGCAAAGGCTTGCTTCACCAAAACTGTTTGTGAACACGAATCTTTCCAATTCATCCACTGTATCACGTCGACGTTCTTCTGGTGCAGAGATGGATTCCAAACGAGGAGGCTCAAAACCACCCTCTCCCATTGATGGTAGATTTTCTCGCCCTTTTAGCCCTCAACCTACGCGAACTCGACCCAGCAATCGATCATCTTCACCTGCGGTTTTATCGCCATCTACTGCCACTTCCACTCGGTCACCATCACCGCAACACTTTGTGCGGCAACGATCTTCAGGCTATCGTAAAAGCTTAGAAGGCAAATAATCCCCCCCCCTCACCGTCATTTTTCGTTTAGAGCATTTTTTTATTCCCTTCCTTTAACAATGTACCTATCTCCCGGCCGAGACAGCATCCTCTACCCCCTCTCTCCTCCATACTATGTGCAAGCACATATTTATACCAGAGAATATCCGCCATACCCCTCCTCGTTATTTATCGTAGACAGCCACTCACTTTATTTCTTTATCCCGCACTCCCAAAATTTTGTACAAGTTGTCCTTGCAACCCTTTAAAAAACAATTTTGTCACCAAATGCTGCCCCACCATTGTGTTCGTGTTGCCCGCTCTTGTCTGCAGCGACCAGGGCTTCTTACTCCCTCTATAACCGCTACTAGATCCAGACTCATTCGCCCAACGCCGCTGGCAACTCTGCAATTCGAACAACTACGCTTTGCTGTAAGTCACACTATGAAAGAAAGCACCGTACTATGCCATACCAATAGAGCACTGAATGGCCGATAATTAGGGTCACAACAAATGGAGTAAAGTAAAGCATACCAAAGGTGCTAAAGACGCGAAACGGGGCAAATTGTTTTCAAAGATTTCCCTCGAGATCTTGTCCGCCATCAAGGCAGGCGGAGCGGATGCAACTGTGAATGGCCGCTTGGCTGCGGCACTGAGCAAGGCTAAGCATGCCATGATGCCAAAAGATAGCGTTGACGTAGCGATTAAAAAGGTACGAGCCTTCATAGTCGGAACAGCACACAATGATCCATTTCTCACCTTGTGTGTCTCTAAAAGGCAACGTCAAAATCCTCATCCGATAACCTTGAGGATGTCATTTACGAAGGCTATGGCCCTGGCGGTGTAGCTATGATTATGTAAGTCATTCGTCTCGAGAGCTCATCTGCCTTGACGCTTTCTGATTGTGCATGGACAGTGAAACGGTGACGGATAAACGAGCCCGAACCATCAAGGAAGTCAAAGAGATTTTGAATAGACTAGGGTAAGTAAGCACCAGTGTTAAAATGAGATGAACCGCTGTGTCTAACGATGTTGAGAACAGTGGATCCATATCTACCGTTTCGTGGATGTTTGAAAAGAAGGGCCGAGTTCAGTTCCGCGCGGGTCAGACCGGGTCCTCAGTAGAGGATATGATGGATGCAGCCATTGATGCTGGCGCAGAAGATATGCAAGAGCTTGAGGATGAATCTATAGAAGTAAGAAACCGATGCGGAACATTGATCTGATAGGCTGCCACATGGTCCCTAACCGCACATCATTTTTTAGGTCATCTGCGAGTTCACCAATTTAAATGCTGTGACCCAGAAAATCAAAGAACATGGCTACGAAGTCGATGAAATGGCAGCTACCTACGTCCCAACGACCACAGTGGAAGTCACGGATGAGGAAGTACAAGAGATGGTCGAAAAATGTTTGGGAGAAATGGAGGATTTAGATGACGTTGTCAAAGTCCACTTCAACGGCGTTCTTCCCGAGAAATAGAGTAGTGGATTAAAGGTTTATTTGATTCGGTACATCCATTGTAGATATAGAGCAAAAGCCTTATTGCACTAGTAATATAATAGAAAACGTTCAATGCGGTTACTAGACACAAACAAATTGAAACACAAGAAGATGGTTCTGCACATAAGGGGTGATTTGAATTGAGAGGGGGATGAACTGGATATAATGTACAAGTGTTTTCGAGCCCTAAAGCTCAGTGAAGCTGAAAGTATTCTTTAAACATTGTTTCCCCACGAAGCCATTCGTCTTCTGCTACAATGTAATAGACGTGTAATAGCAAGTACGGGAACCTAGAAGTAAAGTAGTGGAGATAATCATCTGGAGGCTCGCCAAATGCACGTTTGACAGGTTCCGCCAGATCTTGGTAGTGATGTTTCTTGAACAGGATCAAAGATTAGAATTTAGACGTTACAATAGCCTCAATGGCTATTTTTTCTTTTCTTTAGCCTCAATTCTTACCTTATTGCGAAGGGCTCGTAATAAATCTCGAATGCTTCCGGCATCGTATTTTCTAAACTTTCCTAGATCATTGACCACAACCCTGTCTAAGCGCTTGTACCAGTCACGACCAACTACTTGTGGTGCATTTGCTTCCAAAGCTTGCAATAACGGTGATGGAGGATTTCGCTCTTCTATTTCAAACCGGTCAGAGGCATCTTGCAAGAAAGCAAGACGTTGGGTATTGTTCCAAAAGTATGGATGAATCATAATTTGTTCTGCGGAAGGTCTGCGTACGTCCTCCAATGTTAGATGATCAACGAAAACACTCGAACACAACTTAAATTATATTTACCTGTCCTTTGGATTGGCTGAAATCATGCGCTCAATCAAATCCTTTGCCTCAATGGCATTGTCGCCCAAATCTTCCAAACGATCGAGATTGTATTGATTCTTGAGGATATTCACTTCACGTGAAAACTTGTCTCCAAAAGGGTGTTCGCCTTGGCTAAGGACGTAGTAGAATAGACAGCCTGCTGAAAAGATATCAATGGCGCGAGTAACACGTACAGTGCCAATTAAAGTATCCGTAGTGGATGACAATGACGATGCGGATTTATCTTGGCCAGGTATGCTGTTGTTGGAATGGCCACTGCCTGAACCAGAGGAAGCCTGCCCAGATAATAGTTCAGGAGCGCGCCAGCCAATGGTGCCAGCCGCTGAAGCAGTGGTATTGTGGAAGCTGCTTTGGTCTGCATCGAGTTTTTTACACAAACCAAAGTCGGATATCATAACGCGCACGTTGGAAGAGTTCTTGGGCTGTCCAGGCTTAGTTTTGGCAGGAGCGATCAAAATGTTTTGCGGCTTGATGTCGCGATGTACGATCTTCAAACTATGCAAATGGTGCAACCCAGAAATCATCTGGTACAGTATCTTGGCTGGATTGACCGTATCGAGCAGATGAAGGTCAGTGACAATGCTGGATTTTTCAATATAGTCGTACAAAGAGCCATAACAAAGCTCCAAAGCAATATACAAGAATCGCTCCCTTTCTTCTTTGAAGTAATACCGAATAACATTGGGATGATCGTCACTTTCTTGAAGGAGGCGAACTTCTTGGGATGCAATGTCATAAAAATCTACCAATAATCGCTTGACAGCTACATCACGACCGTCGAAGGTTCCTTTGTAAACAATGGTACCGTGGCTGCCATAACCTTATAGCAGATCAAATCAAATATGTTAAAGGACATTCAGAGATGAATAAAACACGCAATATCTGCACTCACCAAGGATAATCTCAGTAACATTTAAAGCGCTAGAAACCAATGGTGTTGACTTTGTGAACCCATAAGGCAACTGGGAATTAGAAAATTTGGTGGCTGTTTCGTTGGAGAAGTCAACAATGGTATGGTTGTCTCCATCTTCGTGCTTAGTGTCGTGTGCGAATGTGACGGAACGATCACCATTTGCTTGCTGTTGGGAATGAATATCAATGGCTGTGCTATTTGCTTGTGGATTCAATGCCTCCGATGTAGACGCTTCTTTGCTCTTTTTCCGACCTCGATTACTTTTCCTGCTCTTCTTGTCAGATTTGCCGCCATCACTATCAACGTCCTCAACTGTGCGTTGTCGTCGGTAGGCATCAAGATAAGGATTGACAACTGGCAGTACGTATTGCTTGATCATTGGTTCGCAGTACAGTTTGCAAATGTCTTGCAAGTACTTTCGCTTCAAGTAAAAGAAACTGAGAATGAATAGGAAAACTGCTTTCCAATACTTCCCCACACCATCTTGGAACGTTCCTGGTTTAGCTATTTGTGCGCCATCGAGTTTCCATTTGTCGCCAGGTTCATGAGTTACTGGTGGTTGGAACCTTCCGGATTGGTTTTCCAAAGTATTGTCGCCGGGGTCGAGCCGGCCTCTAGCTCCTGAAGCTTCTAGTCTCTTCACGCCGTGTAGTCCTCGCATACAAGCCAAAAAATCTGGATTGTCAATACGACACCTAGTGTCTGGTGTTGGGTCGTACAAATGATCGTCTGATTCTGGCCGAGTGTAAACTTTATGCTGAGAAGGACCGTCACCGGAACCGCCAGCATATTCCTCATGTTTTCGACCAGACTCTAAGAGTGGGTAATTTGTATTGCTACCATGAGCTTTGGCAAGTTGAACTAATGGGAAATTATCTGTTGACATTGCGAATATGTAACCATTGTAGTTCCCAACGTAGGCCGTCTTAGCAGGAACACGATTTGAAAGAAGTTCTCCAATTTGACCTGTACCCGGCAATTGAGGAACAAGCTGTTTAACAATGGAGAGTGTATCATCAGGTCGAGAGTAAACATCAAAAACATCGACGGCTGGGTATGGAAGTTGTCTTGACCAAAGAACATTTCCTAAATACAAAAACAATTAGAAACTGGCCATACCGTTGTTGATATAGAGGATATGTATACCTTTAATGAGATCTATTGCAGTTATCTCTCCTGATGCTCCTGGAGCAACATAAAACGATGATGGAGTTTTTCTCAGCATATCGATGTCCAAGTCAAAAGAATTAGGAACGTATTCACTGTAGCTAACGTTCCAACGGAACTTTTTCGCTGGGTTGAAAATCTCCAGTCGGTAATCTGGTATATCAATGGAAAGAAATCAGCCATTGAGCAAACAAAGAAGCTGTCGTTGGTGAATCAAATAAATAGTATAACCCATACCAACTCTACCAATGAATAAAGTGTCTGAAGGAAGGCGGTGTTGCGAAGCGATGATGAAAGCATCTCCTGCATTATCCATATCAAACTTGTTGCGAATATGACCGTTTCGAGGATCCACAGCAATAAGCTTTGTAGATTTGCTTCCAACATAAACGGTATCGTCGTCAAATTTAGCAGGTGCTTTATCGACCATTTCCTTTATCGACAAGGGAAGTTGCTGAACATTTTTAAAGGTTAGACAAGGCATGCCATTGATTTGTCATGAATGGATTCTTGGTACTTACCGTCAACTTCTGACCATTTTGGTAAAGATAAATAGTTCCATTGTCTTTTGGTTCGACAATATAGAAAATATCGCTTGGGGAAGGGACATCGTTTTCACCCATATCGACAAGAGGAGCAATGTCGGGCGGGAGATCACTCCACATATCTCTTTCGTCATCATCTTCGTAATCATCTCCAACTGTATCAGCAAAGATATCGTCGTAATCAAATTCTGGACTCTGGTTCTGGCTAGTGTTCTCGGTATGAAAGTAGCTTTCAGTTTTCAGAAGTTCGCCGTTGGGACCTCCTTTTAAGGTCCAGTAGACATATTCTTCAAATTTGTCCATGGCAATGATGGAACCATCCAAAGTGGAAACGAGAATCAGTTTTGATTCTCGGAAAGTAGATCGTCCACCAGTATTAATGTATCCTTTGTTGTTGCTTCGTTGTGGAAGCTGGTTATTGTTTGCATTGCTGTTACGGAGTGCTTTTTCATGGATAGCTGCATTCGAAAAGCCAAGAAGAGTAACGGCTGTGGACCAAAGCAATAGAACTTTTAGTCGAAAACTGGGCTTCATTGCAGGCAGTGGCTATGCATTGACGCTTCTGACTGGCGCTTTCCGAACTTTGTTGGGTAAATGAGGGATTCTTCTTTTTCTCTCTTTTTTGTTCCCTCCCAGTTTGCACTCACTCTGCCTCACTGCCTAAAGTCACGAGACCAAATTCTCGTCTGTACTTCGGCCACGTCGAAATTTTGCTGTCGTGATGAATATTTATGACTTTTCTACTTTGCGAGGGAAAAAAAGTTGGGAGGTTTTTGGCTGGTACACTTCCTTGTGTTAACATTAATATTCTATTCATATTGAGGTTAGAAGATATCGACGGCGTAATACATTGCTTGTGTAGACTATATCAAATGCTATATCAAACGAAGTAGGGAAAGGAATCAACAGACATAAGGTATAAGGAGAACTAGCTCGGCTTCCACATATCTCTATTCAATAGATTGCTTATTATTAAACCAAGTAGCGTTGTCGGTGCTTATTTATGGAGTTCCTTTGAGGTAATTGGTAACATGACGAAGTGCAAGTCGTCAGTTCCTGAACAAAAAGTTAACTGACACAGGAAAGCTTATTTTTTGATACTTGATTCTTATCTTAAGAAATTTCCCTAAGAAATTATCAAATCAAAACACTTGATATAACAGCTGTCGAGGAAAGTGATGTTAATGAAATGTAAGTATCAATATTTGTCGCTGTTAACAATAGGTAGAACCATTCATTGCCAGTAGTTCAATAAAAACGTGTAAGAGATACAGTTTTTAAACCTTTTCTAAACTCATCTGTTAGTTGTATCTTTCAATAGATATATGCGAGATATAGCTTCTACTGGTTGATATTGGTTTGAATTGATCGACAAAGGCGACTTACAGCCATTTTCATGTGACTGCAATTGTCGATGTATCACATGACCAATTATTCTAGGTAGGCACTTTTCTGGGCTTGCCCGAAAGGCTTTCAACTGAACCCCAACGAAACCCCATCCAGATGAAGCGTAAATCTGTGAGCAGATCTGCAATACGAAAGGAACAGTCTCAAAAAGACAGAGTGAAGGCTTTGACAGACCGTTCGGTAAGAATCCCAAAGCACTATCCCCTCCAACTTGAGTCGCCGCTATAACCGAGCTCACACCGTCTATAGGCACAGTTCTCAGCTTACCGACAATTTTTGGAAGACGTTAAGAATGTGGGTATGGAAGGCGAACATACAAGAATACCACTCGATCTCGTTGGTAAGAAAATCCCTTTTCGTTGCCACTTTCTTACCTTCATGCAGTAGCTGGAAGCTGACCCTTTTTCCATAGACTTGACAGCCACCCTCATTGCCACTATGATCAGTGGACACTCTTACTTAAAATTTTTCGTAGCACCTACCATTGGCGTTGAAAAGGGAGACTTCGATATTATGCAAGAACTACAGTCAGACATCAATTTCATTCGGAAAACTTTAAATATGGCACGCATATCTTGTACATCCTTGGTCATTAGTCTGTGGTATGTCGATACTTTTTTCCACCACAAATCGAAACGGCCATTGCGACAGAGAAAATTGGATGACGTCTCTACGAACCTATCAAGAGTTAATCCAGCTGAAGGCTGGAGCACTAGAGATTTGTTTATGGCATCCATCGTCATTGCGGATAAATACCTGTAAGTAATCCCTTACCGAATGAAACGACAGCATATGTCAGACGTATTAAAGCTTTTATGTCGGTGCTTCCAGTGCAGATGTAACATGGAGTAATGCTGAATGGTCCTACAACACTGGTGGATATTATACATGCGAAGCAATCAATCGACTTGAACGGCAATTTTTACAGCAAATAGATTTCAAGTTGTTCGTAACAGACGATCAATATCGACACTTTTGCTCATACCTAGAAGTGAGCTTACACTTACGACAAGTAGTGCAATACTCTGGCACATCCCTCCTCTCCTCCCTCTCTTATCAGGATGTCAGCATCCTCTCCCAATCCCTCCTTCCAATCTACGCTGAACGACTTCGACTCTCATTACGACCTTATGAGGCTATCATGCTGCTGGCCAAAATGGTAGCCCTTACATTTGCTATCTATATAGCGACGCTGGTGACACTGGCTACGGCAGCATACATCATACATCTCCAAGCCGAACTGATACAACAACACCTGATATCGACTGCATACAGTCAAATGCACACAGTGTGCGAATACATGGTTGTTACCTTTGCTAGAGCCTACCACAAACAGTCCTAGTGATACAAGCACCATGTGACAATTGGAAGGCTTTTCAAACATACCTTTGTGTATTCCTGGGAGATGCTGCTGCACACAGAAAACACCTCATTATTTTCTACGATAACCCTTTGTAAAACAACCCTCATACAATGTATCACTATAAAGCACTTTTACCACAGTTGAAGAATGAATCTTTTTGGGCTGAGATGGAAAAACCTCACGGTGCACATGAAAATGGAAAATTTCAACCCTACTGACCTTTTTTTTTTCCTTTGACCTACACTAAAATGAAGAGGGCAGCTGTCGCCACTAGATCGGTGGCCGATGACACAGCATGTTATGCGACATCCACTGCTGTTCACAACACCATAATGAACTTGGAAAAGATGGCACCCATCAACTTGATGTTCATAACACGACCCATTGATGATATGACCGTGACACGAATCAAGCAACTAGAATCATTCTACGCATGCTCCCGCTTCACTCGTTTCTTGTTGCGCAAAGGTGTGCATCCCATTGGATTATTTACTGTCTCCACGGCGGCTCTTGCTCTGGTAGTTCGACGCCTGTATCGGAGATCGTCTTATCTTATGATCAACACACTAGGGGTTGCCTACCCTACTTGGCGGTGCCTCAAGCTCATACGACAAGCAGAAGCAAAGTCACCGGAAGAGGCAAATATTGATGAATTAAAATCGTGGTTGACATATTGGCTGCTGTATGGGTCATTACAAGGTGAGGGCGGGGCGGGGTATTTAAATGTAAAAATAGGTGGTGGGGGTGTTTCTTGACGGAACCATCAGAGTCGAACCCGCATTGACCAGACATGGTCGGATGAACGGACTGCAAATATTCTAATCGTTGCTCATGATAGTGTTGGATAATTGGGGATCACTTCTAAAAGATCTCATGCCCTACTACAATATTTATAAGATTGCCATCCTCTATTGGGCTCAGAATCCGCAATCCAAAGGCGCCACAACCTTGTACAATATTCTACGACCCATTGCAGCGCAACCACCTGTCGAAACCCAACCCTCTGATACACTCCAGCCATATACCCTACCGAAATCCATGTCAATTGAAACCATCGTCAAACGAACTACGGAAACGATCCCTACACCCTATGAAATCAAGCCAAACCCTATAGCTCATCTGGATGATGAGGAACTTACGTTGACCATTTCCAGCGGTGGTCCTGGCTATGGATTGATGAATGGATACACGCCATCCTTGAGCAGTGAACGAGAGGACGAATCGGAAGAAGACGACGATCCAGATGAAATCTCGAAAAGTCGTCATGCGTCAGTGTCCAGCGTTGCAGCCGCTTCTCCAAAATATAATATGCTCATGCAAGTTGCAGATGATACAGCTGCTTGGTAATTATAGCAGCAAGACAAAGCAAGCAATTGTTAAATATATTCTCTTATTATTTCTTCGGAATTTTTATTTACGAGTCCCTCACTGGATACTAGTCCAAATTTTAAGCAAGCAAACCCCTCATTACCAAAGCAATATATGCCCTTCTTGTACTGTTAATAATAATATTGCCATTATTATTGGGAAAGAAAAAAAAAAAAAAAAATAAGTGTTTTAGTACAATTGTTTGATCCTCCCTAGGTAAGCAGAATTATTACGGCGGACGAAAAAAGAGTGTGAGAAAGAAAGGCAGATCCACAAGGTTTGGGGTTTAAAGAAGGGAAATGTGCAGTAGAAGCTAAAGTAAAAGGGCGGCGGGGCAGGCCATGCGTATATATATTGAAAAAAGGAAAACGTGTGTGAGGGGGTTGAAAGAGTTGAACGGGGTAGCCGACATAGATGTTTATGATACAAAAGTTCATTTTCAATCAGGCTTGACCTCGCCTCGCAAGCAAAGCGGTAGGAGAATCATGCAGAAAGGAAAGGAAGAAGAGAGGTTGGGAAGGGCTGTCAGGCAGTACAGTAAAGAAGTGCGCAATATATAAACATGGTGGATGCAAAGAAAACCCCCTATACGCCGACGCTCATTCCATTCATGCCACTCAAATCCATTCCTCCTCCACTGCTTATGGAGAGGCTGCCTGCGGTGACACTTCTTGACAGGGAGACAAAGCCTCCACTGGATACTGTAGTATTGGACGAAGGATTGGAGGCAGCAGCTGCGCTATCAGCTGAAGAAGCAGGTGAAGAGGTCTGACTTGGATTGGTGACTACGGTAGACGCGGCAAGGATAGTGGCAGCAGCTCGACCTTTGCTGACTTCAAGAACAGCCTCTTGTGGCACGGCTTCCAGAAATTCATCCTTGGCTTGAGGGCTCATAGAGACAAGAACATTGCTCTTGAGGACTGCTCCATAGTTGGCAAACATAAATTCCAACACCAGGGCTTTCAGTCCAGGTTCTTGGGCAAAGATCGCTCGTTCAAAGATATGGCCACATGTCTCGACGGTCAAATGTCGACGGTACAGGCGTTCGCAGCAAATTTTCTTCAGTCTAGTTAATATGTACATGTTTGCCAGAACGAGTACGTCAGCTACAATTTCCCATGGTTCAGCATCATCCAAGCAATCGCTGTAGAAGTATCGCAACAAGGCGAGAACAACCGCATGCGGTTCTGGTATTTGTAAATGACGCTGAGTTGCTTCAATCATGCCTGATTTGTGAATGTTGCGGAAATGTGGCCATCGGGCCATCAATATCACTTGATGTACATGAATTTCTGGACCATCAGCAGGTTCAATGACAAAGTCGGAAAGTTCTGGGTCATTTAATAGTTGAGCAAACTCCAAGGAATACTGTGGTGGTGGAATGTCGTATAATCCCAAGCATTCGCTGTTAATCATGAGAGCATCCCTAAAATTCGTAATGATAGAAAGTCGATTGGGGGTGCGGGGAGGATTGAATTAGACAAATTGAGCGAAAATGAGAACCCAATGTATGATGCTTACCTAAAGTGATCGTACCCCTGGGGTCTGAAGGGATCGGTGTTCCCCAAGAACAACAAATTCTTGGTAGCCGCTTGCGATTGATCGTCGTCGCTATCCATTAGCATGGCTGACGGTGACTGGTATCCGCCCACTGGTTCATCAATGACTGTAAAGTAGTTCCATCCACCAACATCAAAGTAGGCATTGCATTCTTGTTTGGACCATTCTAGGGTGTCCAAGTCTAGCATCCACAATCCATAAACTGACTTTGCGTTACAACTCGATCCATTTCCATTGTTTGTCGTCTCTCCTGTCAAATATCGACCAAACACTAGCAATTTCCCGCAAAGAGCTTCACAGAAATGTTGACTTTTGAGGAGTACCATGGAATTGCCGGAAAGTGAATGAGGGCCTAATACATGATGCGGGGTGTAAGACGGAGTATTCAGGTTGATGGTAAATAAGTCCGACACGGTGTTGCCATGTTCGTCTTTTCCACCAAAAATGTACATTTTGTGCCCTATGAGAGTGCAAGAGTGATTGTAACGAGGTGGTATAGCATGTCGATTTGACCACGTAAAAGTTTCCAGGTCCAATATACTCAATTCGTCCAAAACATACGTGCCTAATGGGTCAAGTAAGGTTAGTTGACATGTTGGGCCAAACAAAGGCCATTTGACTCAGAAAACGACATGTTACATTCGGGATTTTTAGCAAATCCACCATAAACAAACATCTTGTTGTTATATACGGCAGCAGAATGAAGGTAGCGAGCAGCTGGAAGGTCGCCTCTTATTTCTGGTGATATCCAGGTATTTTTTTGAACGTCAAATACGTGGACATCGTTGCAGTAGTCTTGGGTTTCTTTGCAGCCGCCTGTTTCAGCGGATTTTTTTTTTGGGGGGGTAGGGTATTAAAGATTAGCCAGTTGAATTTTTAACCATACCGAAGAGATCCAACTCACCAAATATGATGATATAGTGTCGCCATAACACAGCAGTATGACCATAGCGCTTCTTGGGTGGAGTGCCTTTTGTCTGGGGAAATGGGATCAAATAAAAAAAAAACCCATCAATGTGACTGTCACGGATGCGAGCTTCATATTTCAAGGGGAATGGGGGGGTTTGGGCTTGACCATAGGGAAATACAAAAATAATATACCTGAACGGTTGACCATCGCATGTCGACTAAATCAAGAGCGTGCAAATCCGTCGTGACCTGACCACCTCCACCAAAAATATACAGCTTGTTATCGACCCTGGTGAATGACGGCCGCCATAGACCCACCAAGTTTTGACCAGTGGTTTGAATGGGAGAGCCGGATTTATACATTAGGTTGCGGAGTCTTGTTTAAAATGAGGTCAAACTGATCGCAGCTTTGCTAATGAGAGCAAGTAATGTAATGAATCTCCCCTTTGAACAGGTCGTGGTAGCAAAGAGAAAAGAGAGAAGAATCGTAGAATAAAAAGAGGATAAAGGGTGAAATATGAAAGAGGTTGGATTCGAGACTGGACGAGAGAGAAAAGAGAGAAAAGCGGAACAAGGTGCGCAAGAATAAAAAATATAAGGGAGAAGAAAAAAGATGTGGATGTTTGAGAAGAGTTTGTGGATCGTAGAGACAGGGAAGCGTAGTCAAAAATTTCCGTAGGTAGGAAGGAGAGTCTCTATGTTCAAATCTACCGTCATCCCTGCCTTGGCCCTTGCCCTCAAACCAACCCTCCCCTTTTCATCATACTGACATTCTTCGATGGATTCCCTTCTCTTCCCTTTGCATCTCCTGCCTCTCCTGCTAATGAAAAACAGACATACAATTTTCCTATTCGGATGTTTTCTCTTTGGTATTAAAACATATTAAGAGTCATGCAAAAAGTATCCAACACCATGTGATGACCGAATCATCACGTACCCTTTCAACCAAGCCAAGGATGTTCATCACATACCTTTGACCACCCTCCGTCCAACCTCATTTAGGCATGTTTCCTACTGCTTTTGCAACAACTCAGGAGTGTGTTTGGTATGATCTGAAAGAGGCAGATTGGTTGCTGGTTATGGTAGTGTGCTGGTCCGTGCGCTGAACCACAGCAGACAGGCATGAACTGGACTGACTGACTTGGCCTCGTCCCGTATTTGGGTCACTGCAGGTATGTCATGATGAAAAAACCCCCAAGCACGTCTTTCGGTTGTTGGATTCAACGTCTTTTTCTCAGTTTGTGATCTATCCATGTTAAAATAGCCTGTACTTGAATACCATTGGAGCACAGCCCATGGCATGGCTGCAACCACCCAAGCAAAATGTGGTTTGAAACAACTAGTTCCTATCACAGTGGATGAAGGCCTCTATGTATGACGGTGGCCATTGTTCTTTATTGAAATCCACTGAGGATGATCGAGGGTTACACCGTCATAGCGGGCGTAACCAAGGTCAGCCGCGTGTGGAACCCTAGAGCTAGCCAGCCAGCCAGCAAATAGGTCAAGTGTTCAAAAAAGTTAAAAACACAGTGGAGGTGAGCCCTGGTTCTTTCTTTCGATCCTTTTTCCTTCCCCATTCATTAATGCAGCCGAGCCCATGTCAGAATCTAGCACTCCTGGTACAAATAAACATGGACTGTCTCCAGTCATCACCCCCATTGCCATTCCCGTCGGAAAGACAGAGCGTAACTACTCCGAGTCATCATCTCTAACCTTGATGTCATTACAAAGCATTCTGAGGTAAGGCACCAACCACTGCAATATTTGGTAGCGTCGTGCATATTTATAAAAAAAAATCCTTTGCTTCGCCTCTATTTATTTTGTCGTTTCGCTATGGTCTCAGCCCCGGGGAAGTTCCGCATAATGCATTTGCTGAGCCAGAGTCACCCACCTTACCGTCCACTCCAACAAAAGAGGACTTTAGCTCCTCGTCAGAAGAACGAGCCAGTCCTGTTCGCCATACCTTCAGCTCCAACAGTAGCCCGACACCCGTATCTAACCTTAACACAACCATTGCTGCCACACCTACTCGGTCTATCAATTTAGCCATGTCCCCTGCATCATCCTACACCTCGCCGCCCAGCTCATTTAAAACCACTACCATGACAAGAAAAACATCTACATCCGATTCTTTTCGAGGTACGTTCATTTGTGAGAATAATCTAACTGTTTCATGGTGTACCACGTTGTAGCTTACCTATTACAAATAGACAAGTTTTCCACCTCAGAACGAAATGGTGGCAAAAGCCATCATCATCATCGCAGTTCGAAGAAAGAGGATTCGGGGAAGCTAGCTCACTCACGCAGTAGAAAGAAGTCTATTGATGAGTTTTCGGCTAGCGTTGCCAATGTCCCCCCTGCGCCAGCACCATCAATGTATTGGTCCAGACCAGGGACTTACGGAAAGGCTCCAAAGCCTATCCGCGCTCACACGAGTGTCATGGTCGGCGAATTGATGTTTGTATTTGGGGGATCGGACCATAAAGGGTGTTTCAATGCCTTATATATACTAGAACTCGGTAAGCGACGAACGCTTTGCATAATGTATGCGAGATCAAATCTGACGTCTTTGTAGACACGTTTACATGGTCAAAACCAAGGACCCATGGCGATCCACCGCCTCCTTGTCGTGCACACTCTGCAACCTATTATGCAAAGCAAAGAAAGATTTTCGTTTTTGGTGGAGGGGAGGGACCAGTTTATTATAATGACCTCTATGTACTGGATACAGGTGAGTGGGACCCCTTCCAACCCCCCCCCAGAGACTTTTCTTTTCGCTTACACCAACCCTTCTCACAGAGAGTTTAACCTGGTCTATTCCAACGGTTTCTGGTGAAAGTCCATCTGCACGTCGAGCACACAGCACTTTTGTTTGGAACGACAAGCTGTATGTGTTTGGAGGAGGCGACGGTGCGCACGCCCTTAGTGATTTGTTTGCCCTGGACTTGATGGACCCTGCAAATTTACGATGGCAAAATTTATTACCCGCCGGTCAAGTTCCTGTACCTCGCGGCTATCATACCGCCAATCTGGTAGGAGATAAATTGGTGGTGTTTGGTGGAAGTGACGGACATGAATGCTTTAGCGACGTTCATGTTTGTGATTTGAGTAAGTGTGGTGTAATCGATTCGAACGCTTGAACTCTTACTCACACAGTCATTCTTTATAGCCAAAAATGCCTGGTACACTATGGAACTGGATCGCTCTATACCCCGTTTATCTCATACATCCACACGCGTGGGGTCTTATCTATTTGTGATCGGTGGCCATGATGGCAAGCAGTATTCATCTGATGTGTTGCTGCTCAACTTGGGTAAGTCCACGCCCTTCATGATCAGTCTCTTTTTTTTTGTGGCTTCCATCGATTGAAGCTCTAATGTGTATCTTCTGTATGCTTAGTGACCATGAGCTGGGAGACTCGAAGCATTCACGGGATTGGCCCAACTCCTAGAGGGTATCACACCGTGGTCTTGTACGACTCCCGATTGATTCTTTTTGGTGGCTATGATGGAAAATCTTACTTTGGGGACATCCACGTACTTGATCTAAGTGCGTGTGCCTATCTACCTCAAATCACCAGCTTTTCGATTGAACTCTCGGACGACTAAGCTATTTCAAAAATAATAATAAAAAATGATAGGGAAAAAAAGATAGCATGATGTTTACACTCAAAGTGCTTAAAAGGCGATGAAACAAAAGGATCAAAACGTGGGTTGCTTGGCGTGCATACCTTTAAAGCGAAGAATAGAAGATAGGATAGCTAAGAATATGCAAACATATTGTATTCCTGGGTAACGCAGGCTGTATACCCACGCATGTATTGCCAACACGTTTTAGCTATTGCGTGCTCTCACGTCGTTGATGGTATCAATTTGAGTGAAAGGCGGGTGATGACGTAAAATGTTTTTATGGTATATTTCAAATTCAACGGTAGCAAAAGCGCCAACGCGTCTTACCAACCCTTTCGATTATTTTTTTTCCCCATTGCGCGTTCATTACCATTCCATGGCAGAATCAACGCACCACAAAATCACTTCCAAAAACGATGATCGTCCACCTCGGGCCCATGTTGAGAGGACAAGAGATGTATTCAAGGCTACCATGGCACCCGCGATCAAACAGCAACCGGCTGAACCAGAAGCGAAACCCGTGCTGTCACGACGCCCACCACCAGAACACAAGGAGAAAAGGGAACGAAAGACAGCAGCTGAGAAAGAGAATGAGCTTGAACGAGAGAGGTTGGAGGAAGAGGAACAAAGGGCAAAGGATATCGCAGAACACGAAGAACGGATAGGATACTCAAACTACTATTACGGTAAGTGTCAATACGGCACGGGCGATTAGGATTTATTTTTCGCAAGGAGCTAACCGACAGAATTGGCAATATTTGTTACGGACCAAGATGATGAATATGAGTACCGGTATGTAGAACGGATCAGCACGCTTAGGATGGAAATGAGAAGCTTTTTTCAGGACAGTTAACTTAAAAAAAAATCCCTGGCCATTCCTCCTTAGGCACGTCACACTCCCGAAAGAAATTGCACAATGGATTCCTCACAGTGGCATACTAGCTGATGATGAATGGCGATCTCTTGGCGTGAAGCAATCGTATGGTTGGGTACACTATATGGTTCATGGTATGTGAATCTGCGTGCATAAAACGTCATTTTTTTCAGCTGCTGACCCGAATGACTTAAACCATTTTAGCACCAGAGCCTCATGTTCTTCTATTTAAAAGACTGAAGGACTATCAGAATAAGGTATAGTAACGTAGCAGTTGGTGCAACGTTCTCCTATGACGAATCTTAACTTTCATGACAGTTCCCCAACAAGAAGCCTCAAGATCCTTTGTCGGACTTGAAAAGTTCCAAATCGCGCGATCGCCCACTCGACACAAGTGAAAACCAAGCGAACAAAAAAAAACCTAGGGCCCATTAAAATTGCACCATCCTAGGTGGTAGTACCGTTCATGAGTATGAATGAGGAGCATTGGGTATCCACCGTGTGTAGTGATAGAAGCAAAACCGCTCATTCAGTTGCCAAGAACTCCAACCCGCTTTTGTACATGTATACTTAGATAAAATTATTCAGTGTGTTGATATTTTTTTCCCAATTCAGAACATTTTATTTTTGATCCATTGTGTTTCTGAATGTTTGGTACAACAAACCTGTTGGCAGTTTTATCTCCTTTCTGGATGGATGAAGTAGAATTACGACTAACAAATATTTGTCCACATATGGAAACCAGTTTGGTTTTCCGCATTATGCGCAGTTTGTGGCGTGCCTGAATTGTGGCCCATACTAGCCACTAGCCATCAGGGTAGAAACAAAGGGGAATGAATTCAGGAGCCAAAGGATGGCGTGAGGTATTCCAGGCTGGTTTTTTTTTCATTCTCCAGGGGGAAAGAAGGAAGGATATATCACCAGCCATTCAATTAGGGAGGCATGGCTTGTAATCCCCCACCAAGGACAAAATCGCTGAGAATTTCTCATTGTTTGAATTGGACGCTCACAAAAGCAAAAAAAAAAAAAAAAAATTTGCGCACTCTCGTTTAAGCGCCCGATCAAAAAAAACATGACCCGCGGCTTCTCGGAAAGAGAAGAAGAAAGAAAAGAACACTCAAGCTATGTCGTACGAGCGGTCGCATATGGATGATGTCAAGGTTAAAATTGTCATGGCACTGAACGGAACTGGTCTGCAATGCAATGCATTCATTCTATCACACCCACGTTTCTTCTCTGTATGCCCATGCTCGCATTCCGCGTTTCGTCTTGTCTTGCCCAACCGACAGGTACGTACATGGAGAATTTTCTTTATGACAAGTTGGGAATTCTTCAACTGTGATACAAGTATTACCAATGCTAAATGGCATCCATTTTTGGGCTGCCGAAGGAACACCGTCGCTGAACAAATGGGGGAACCAGGGTCGGTTGTCTCCCTTGTTTGGTATGAAGATCTGAGGGTTTTGCGTAACCACCAGCCTCATTCTCGGGGTAAAGCATGGCGCCAAGGATTGCTTGGGTGTTTATAATACCGCCCGTACACTGTGGTGTCTACGGTATTCAACCGTATATGGTAGTTACAGGAGACCGGAAGCATCCCATTTTGGCATCCGATGCTGTTATAGCTCGCTTGGTGTGGCGCGATGTGCGTTCCTTGAAACTGCACTCGCATAATTTTTTTTTCTCTTGGTACAAAATAAAAAAAAAAAAAAAGGGTCAAACAATTGTGTATGCTCTACTATTTAAACCAGGGACCAAATTCAACAAACTTTCATTTTTAAAATCATTTAAAACCTTCTCTCTCTCTCTCTCTCTTGTCCTATGGACTGTTCTCTTCTCTACCCTCCAAGCAACTCGATTTTCGATATCAATCCCTATAGTGTGCATTACATACCACACGACTACGTACCACTCGACGTTTATTACCTGTCAAGTTCTGATCTTGGTTCGCTCTTTGACTCCGAGCCACCTACTCCAAGCTTCTCGGAGCCTTCTTTAGTTTCCACCGTGACGACCTCCAGCGCCCCTCGTAAAAGAAAACGTACTGATCAATCTCAAGGTAAGCAAAATGACACGCGGAGTCTGCATTAAAAAAAGTTTGCCCCGTAGCATTGAACTGACTTGGTGCCTGACAGACTCAGATGATTTTACAAAATCCCCAAAACTGGAACATGTTCCCAGTGACCCAAAGATAGAAGCAGTGTCTGCTTTAGAAAACGACCTTGGATACTTGCAAGATAGTTGGGCTAGTATCCACATTGTCTTGGATTCACTCCAGAACGCCTTTTTGGTAACCCCTTTCCAAGGCGCCAATGAGCAACAGTTGGATGAACTCGATCGAGAGCTAGGAACAGCATATGACGATCTGATGGTGCAAGTACGCCAGCTCGATCGCGCTTTGAAGCAACTGGATCGAAAAATATCTGAACTGCAAACCGCACCTTCTTCCTCCTCCCAACTGGACAGGTGATCTCACTATGACCGTACCGTTCCAGCCAACGTGAGTGAGATCTACGACCAAAATATTGGGATGAACCTCCGACACATGTCACATGATCGACAGCGCTCCCCTACGCTCCAGACTATCCTCCTCTTTGTCACATAGAATTTGTATATACCCTCACGCCAATACCACCTTATATAGATATTTTCTGCTCATTTCTATGTTCTTTATGTTCAAGAGGAAACGTGTTTTTTCTCTGAATTATGTGTATATTCCCCACATTTTTTACAACTTTACATGCAAGCTCCCACATCTTTTGTATATATTTATCTGATTAACCTTATACCTACGCAAAATGAAAACCGTTTTTATGATGATTAATTGAGTATTAGGAAAGTTGAAGGGGGCTATGGTTAGGCGGTCTGGAAGCAGTGAATACGCCATATTTTGCAAACATAACTTGTGATGATACCTGCCTGCCCTCAGCGTGCAAAGGTACAACGCCTCCCAGTGGAGGCATCATCTAGATCATTGTTTTAGAGTAATGCACATTGCGTTTATCGTCTCACACAAAGCGTTTCTCCACCAAAGTGACTACGGAAGTGTGGTGGCGCATGAATTGTCAGCTCATAAAAATGGTCGAGGTCTAATCTGCCGAATAACCTGTGCGGTGCACGTTACTGTTTTGAGTCGAATAAACGATAATATGGATCTTTCCCCATTCTTTGCTCATCTATATACAGTCTAGTAAGGCCATTTTGCTATCCTCTAAGTTGAACGAAATTTTGCAAAATGAACTTTGACCGATGGGTTTCGACTACCTCTTTCGTCTCGTACTGCGAGGACCCGAATCGACCGATGCCACCGACATTGACAGACTGCTCTGCCCCTTATCGTTCAGATGTACCCCTGAAAGAGGATAGTTCCTTCGTTGCACTCAAATAGTGTATCAGTTGTATACCATTTGACGATCATCAAATGTCGCTTACCAATTTGCGCTTTACGTTCAGAATTCTAAGACCCGAATATTCAGCTGGATAACTTACATGCAAACTGACTCGTTCGTTCAGAGCATTCAATATATTAACTCCAGTGTACGACGTCGCAATTTCCTGATTTGATGAGTCCGAAGATCTTCACTATAAACAACGAAGGCAAAACCTATTGGAAACCCCATTTCTCAGCATCTGGATTGTACGACCCTAAATTGTCAATCCCTGGTAGAAAGATGCGGGGATCAACGATACTCAGGCGGCAGCAGAAAAATTGAAAAGTGATCAAGACAGACAGAGGGAGCCGTTCCAGTTCCCGATATCAATTTCTCTCATGTCTGGGAGTAAAAATGTTGGTTGGATTCGAGATTTTCTATGCGTTGAGCCCATTATTCCAAACTATGTCATCCCCAAGTTGATTGAGTCTCGTTTAGATATTAACTTGAGGTGGGCCCAATACCTTGTTTGTTAATCCTCATTTTTTTTTCTCTCTCCACTGTTTGTCACCTCTCTTCATTTGGTTTTACACAGACCCCATAAGCAAGGAAGAGGCTCTCATCAAGAACCCGATCGCGCCTCTTGACCATAAAAGCATCCTCCATTAGTTACTCATTATAAATCAACATACAGCGATATGGAAGCTGTGCCCATCCATCGCTCACCTAGCGCATCCTCATTATCAAGTCAGTCCTCCTTATCTAACACATTGGGGGGTAACTATGGCGATCTCCAACCCCCACAGCGACCACCCAATCTCATGACAAGAATCAAACGGCTATCAATGTTACATCGAGTTCCCTCTAGCCCGTTCAATGTTGATACCAAACTTGACTTGCCCATAACGGTGGGCACTGCAACCAAACTGAAACGAAGCAAAAGTCGCAAACGAAATGTGCGTAACAAAATGAAAGAATGGCTGCTGGCGGCTCTTACCATCATCATGGGAGGATTTATCGCTGGTGTATTTGTCATAACAGGAATCGAGTCTGCAGCTTCCTCCGTCCGACATAGGTACAGTGGAACGTCCAGGTGGAATAGTACGAATCCAACCACCGTCTCACAAGCTATGCCTGAGTCAACCAATGCAGCTGAAATCACACTGATGCCAACCATTCCAGCAGGCAGGTTCATGGATCCGACGGAAGTTCCGTATGCAATAGAGGTTATGCCTGATTTGACCAAGCTGACAACCTGCAGCAATCCCACGGTAGATGACGGTGTAGCATTTGTAAGTTGAATGACAGGCGGTGTGACCTTTTTTTTAAGCTGCATTGAAGTTCTAACGTTCCTTGCAGCCATTGAATATGGTTGACCCAGGTTTTATTTCCTGCTACAGTTGCGTTCTACTGACAAGCCCCACCAGTGACGCTCGAGTGGTCGCTGTGGTAGTGGACTCTTTCATCCCGCAAAGTAACAACAGCATCTTGATCAACGCCAAAACGTATAACAAACTGAACACTGCCCACGAAAGCGATACCCAAATGATGGTAATGTGGCAGCCTTCCAACTGTTAACACCACCTATTTTTTTCCCATTATAATGTAATATATATTTTATACATATCTCAAAACATTGGTTCGTTTTTATTTCGTGAGAGTGTCAGTTTACATGTGGTCCGATCTAAACCTGCTGCCGTTCAAATGTCCAAAAAGTGAGCCGGCGAGTTCGGTAAATGCAAGTTATTTCAAGAATACTACAACATCACATCAGCGATTAGTCACTTGATATCTTTTTGTCACCTTATCACTTGCTTAGCTCACCTTCTTGGCGATCATGCCTTCCGGAGGCTTGGTCTCAACCTGTGCTTGAGACACTTCGTTCCAATTGGTGGAAAGGCAAGTTCCATTGCTCTCTACAAAACTCTTCATCATAGCACGTTTGGCATCGTCGTCAGCATTACCGTATATACTTTGGAAAAGAGCATTGAGCGCCTGATCGCCTTCTGCTTTGTCTTGTTCATCCGTAAACTCTTTTTCCAATGAACTCCAGTCCCGTCGTTTGGTTGAGGTCCACGGCGCCGCAATGGTTTCTATAGAGCCAGTAAGCTTTAATGTCGCCATTCATTCAATATAGTCGCTGACAACACTTACGAGAAACCACTTCTTCACCTTCCAGCATTCCCCACTTAATGCCAGACACTTTCTTCTTCAGCTTGATCTCAACCTTGGTTGACAATGGTACAAACTTGCTTTGACTTGGATCAATCTCGTGGGTCAGAGGATCCAACTCTAAAGAGTAATCTGATCCATTAGGCATTTTGATGGTCACCGACAAGGACCGCTCATGGAATCCAACATCAATAGCCTCCTTCTTGACGCTCTTGATGAAAATTTCCAAGATGATAAAATCATCATTTTGAAACCAATCATGCCTACATTTCCAATATTAATTATGAACTTTCTTAAAATGCAACAAGTGGTAACTTTAATTTCGTACCTTGCTCTCTCTTGAATTGGTGTCCCCACATCGGCCGCTGGACTGGGTTGCGCCACTGTTGGCTTTGGTTCCTCTGCCACAGGTGATTGCTGTGGAACTGAAATTTTTGCATCTCTAAGTACAAGGCAAATGAATTTTTTGGCATACTCCTAAATCCTTTCTTTACTTACGTTTGGCCAACTCATCATCCACCCTACGCATCCAAGTCACCAAAGTCTTTTCCGTAGCGTTCAACTCTTTGGATGCCATAAGATCCTTTTTAGCCTCATGGTATTTCTTGGAATGATAGAGTGAGATACTAATATGCACAAATATACCAAATTAGCGATGTTGGCTACCCTTAGTAATACGTTTGAGTGGTCGCATTGCTTACCCTCGCCGTAAATGTGCCTTAGCTAGCTGAGTTCTGGAGCCCTGTTTGGTTTCAAGGATCTCCATGGCTTTATTTGCATCCTCAAGCGCCTTGTCATTTTTCTTGACCTTCTCATATGCAATGCAGCTGAAAACAGTGGGTTTGGTTCAGTTGCGCGGAACGACGTTGAAAGGGAATGAAGGGACGGGGCACTCAGCCTTACCGTTTGAGATAGAATTCTGGATTCTCAGGTTCAAGCTTTATTGCTTGGGTGTATAAGGATAGAGCTTCGTCATAGTCATCGTCGAAAAATGCTTCGTTAGCTTGGGTGAACAAATCGCTTGCTGACATGAGGACTGCTGCGCGTCTGCTGGAACAAACGAGAAAAAAGAGCTGGCGGACCGCCAATTTAAGAGTCAGTGGCAGACTCGCATCCAACAACACAACGCTACCAACAACAGATCCATAGACAAAATTCGCTTTATCATAAACCAATTGTCATTATAAAACAACTTATTTTCCTCAAAGATGAATTGTGGTTTAATGGTCTGCATATCTGCTCAAGCAGATAGAATATACAACCTATTCTGGCACTATTGATTTCAACCGCTGGAAAATTGACACGATCCAATGACGCAACCAAAATTTCCATCAGCCAACTTGCTTGGCTCTTTCATTTGCAGATCGTATCGCCCGCCTTTTCATAGTTGGTGTAAAAATACGGACCAGAGAACCCCGTCATGTACCAGCCAAATTCATACCAATCACAGGGCTATGATCCCAATCACTACGCATCGCCCCCACCACATCAGAAAGGCTATGCCCCTGGACCTCAAAACTCAAGGTCCCCGCCACCACTGCAACATCCCGTTCCTCAGCACCCAATCTTGAACTTTCGAGCTGATGCCGCATCACCTACGCCTCAGATGGCACATCATCAACCACAGGGCAACATGAATTATTACCCGCAACAACAACAACAACAACAACAGCAGCAGCAGCAGCCAGCAGGCGCGTACGCACCTCCAAATAGCAATCTGTATTCCCAGTTTGGTTTCAACGATCCAGCTGCACAGATGGGTATGCAATTCGCAGGAACCGCGATGGCACAAGGTCAAGCCTACGTTGAGCAAAATGTAAGCAGAAAAAATTGGATGATGCTAAACTTCTATTGTTCTCGTATTAATCCCACCCGCGCACGTGGCAGATCAATCGTTGGGTGAATGTACCTGCTGTCAAGCACTATTTCAACGTTAATAATCTATATGTAATCAACAAGCTTCGCATTTTACTTTTCCCATGGAGACATTCCGTAAGTCATTTTTCGAGAAATAACAGCGGGTCATTGACGTGTGGATTGATCTGGTTATATTAGCCTTGGAATAGAATGGCTCGACGATCCGACACCGGTCAGATGGAAGGCTATAGCCCCCCACGAGAGGATATCAATTCACCGGATTTGTATATACCTGTGATGGCTTTTGTGACCTACGTGTTGTTGTGTGGTTTGGCTGCTGGGCGAAAAGGAAGGTGAGTGTAGCTGCCAAACTTGAGAAAAGCTCTTTTTCGTCCCCTCCGATCTGATCCACCCATCCCATTGCAGCTTTCATCCAGAAGTCCTAGGTTTCACTGCCTCAGCTTCTTTGGCTATTGTCTTTACTGAAGTCCTGTTGACCCGACTCGGTATATATCTCCTCAGCATACCCTCGGATACTTCCGTCTTGGATCTTGTAGCTTATTCTGGCTACAAGTTTGTTGGCGTGATCGTTACCACTGCCGTCAAGCAACTTGGCTTTGGTGGTATGGTGACTTGGGGTTTGTACCTGTATACCTCATTGTGCTGTGGATTTTTCTTGGTAAGCTATGATGATGAACGGAGACGAAACCTTGTACAACTGGCCCATCTGACCCATATTATATAATAGTTGCGATCAATGCGATACTTGGCATTGCCAGAGGCTGGAACAGCTTCCACTATGAATCCCCAGCGAAAAAGAAGAATGTGGTTCTTGCTAATGATTGCTGGCTCTCAAGTTTTCTTTATGTTCTTGCTCACCAAATAAACAAATACTGTTCTCTCCTTGTTCTAGACAAATAACAATGATCATGTTTAACATTTTTTTGGGATTCCGTGGAAAGGCGGTGAAATGTGGTTGATCGGGTATTGAAATCTGAAGCTTGTTCGTCCTTTCGTCACGCTGGCACCTCGTTTCCATTCCTCTTTCTTCTCATGAATCCTGAAATCTTCCAAACACTTACTCCCACTTTATCTTTTTCGCACCGCCCAAATGTGCAGGAAGGAGTTTTAGGAGCTCTCCAGGCTTTAGAGAACTTGACCTTGGACACTAAAACTCCACACCAACAGGACGGCTTGACGTTTACCACCAAGTTTGAGCCTGTAGCCAGCCTGAATGGTCTGATCCTCACTGTCAGCGTCAAGTCAGAAAAAGGCGCTGAACTGAGCGGCCCCATTGAATTGAGGTACGCTACAGATCTGAAGGATATGAAAATGATATCCAATGGCTTTCAAAGCTGGAGTCAGGCTCGAGAATTCGATAGCAAGTCTAGAATTCAGAAGATACAATCTACCATTGCTTGGTACACTCAGTTCCATCTTCAAGGGTTAGTAAAGTGCGCGCCCGCGGGTAAAACGACAATGACTTTGTGCTGATTGTATCCATCAATAGAGACTATTCCTTCTTTGAACATTCCGGAGAGAAGGGATTCATCCACTCCAGCAGTTACACCCATTTCCGTGACGTGAAGAATAACGTTACCTTTCTTGGATCACTCGCAGAAGAATCGGGATATACCTACTTCAAGAGCGACTTCAACTCCAACGCCTTGACCATTTATAAGGATGCTACTGGAAAGGTATTGCATCCTAACCAGGAGATCGATATTATCAAGGTTCTGATTCTGCATGGCAAGGATCAAGAAAGGGAATTCTGGGAAACCTATTCTTCCTATTTCAAGGACGAACGAACGATCAGTGGAAATGAGAATCCAAAACGTCACGTCAACGGTTGGACGTCTTGGTACTACCACTACGACCATGTCACTGAAGAGATTGTGCACAAGAATCTCGACGCCATCATACATTATAAATATCCCATCGACATCTTCCAGATTGATGACGGCTACCAGCTTGCTATCGGCGACTGGCTTGAAGTGAACAACAAGTTTCCTGGCGGCATGAAAGACCTGGCTTCTAAGATTAAGAGCCACGGTATTAAGGCTGGTTTATGGCTCGCTCCCTACGCTATTGGATTCAACAGTCGCATTGTTAAGGATCACCCCGATTGGATCTTGAAAGAAGAGCATGACTCCAGCAAGATGGTGGTAGCTGGTAAGTTTATTGGGACTTCATACATTATTTATTTTTCTTATCTTGGCCATCTCAGGAACTGAGACTATGATGATCGAGGTGTATGCTAAATCTCGTCTCCCTCTGTAGGACCTAACTGGGGTGGTTTCTATGCACTTGATCTCTACAACGAAGGTGCAAGAGCCTACATTCGCCATGTCTTTGATGTTGTATTGAACAAGTGGGGCTTTGATATGGTCAAGCTAGATTTTCTGTTTGCCGCTGCTATGATTCCTCAACGAGGCAAGACTCGCGGTGAGATTATGACCGATGCTATGGAATTCCTCCGCGAAGTGGTCGGGCCGAATAAAATCATTCTGGGATGCGGTGTTCCACTTGGTCCTTCTTGGCGCAAAGTAGACTATTGCCGAATTGGATCCGATGTTGCTCCATGGTGGGAAGGTAAGACTAACAACGCAACGTTGTAAATTGCCTGTAAAAAAGTTAACATGTCGGTATTTTCTGTGTGTGCAGACACCAAGCTTAGACTACTTCATGTCCGTGAACGTGTGTCCACCGTCAACTCCTTACACTCGACTTTGAACCGATGGGGAATGTCCGACAGTATGTTTGGAAATGATCCTGATGTGATGATATTGCGATCCAAAAGCAACAAGCTCAAGCCTGACGAGAAGTACACACTCTGCATTTTAAACAACATCCTCGGAGCCTTGGTATTCATCTCCGATGACGTCTCCGAATACACTGAAGAAGAGCACATGTTGTACGCCGCCACTTTCCCCAAGGTGCAAGCCAAGGTGCATACGGTCATTGAGATCAGAGACGAAGTGTACTTTGTGCAATTCAAAGCTACCAATGCCCAGGGTCAGGAGCATCTCTACACGACGTATAGCAACTTATCGGGTGATAAGCAGACTATATATCTACCTGAAGCAACAAAGGAAACGCACCTTTTGTTTGCCACTGATAATGACCTACACACCAACCAGCTTGACAAGAAGAAGTGCTTGTTCTATCTTCCATCTGCGCCGGTGCATCTGAAGAGCCGCGAATCCAAGACATTTGTGCATATTCCTGCCCCTGGATCCGGCGATGTTCATTTCTTAGGCTCCACAGGACATATTGTACCGGGAACTGAGTTGGCCAACATCTCTCGCCAGGACAATGATATCAAGGTGGACTTTGTTGCTAACCGAGTTCGCGCGTCCAAGGTCTTTGTTGGATTGGATGACTGCAGACGTAAGCCTGAAGGCAGCTTCACCGTGAATGGAAAGCCTGCTGTGTGGGAGACCTTTGCTGTTGGTGGATCAGAAGGCGCAAAGGTACATGCCGCAGTTGTAGAGTTGTAAAAGTAATAGCATGAGATGGCACATCTCCATTTCTTTTACATGATGCATATTACACTGTAATCATTTTTTATTACAATCCAATATACAGTTTTCTGACTTGGTTATTATATCGCTATTTTGCAATGATTTCATACTGTACATCTTGTATTATATCTCGAGGTATAAGCCGCGAGGAGGATGCGGTAAACGTAGGGTATGTAAGATGAGAAGAATAGTGGTAAACGACCTGGTTCTCGACAGAGAGTCTACTCTATGATGCAGGCGATGATAATTGCTCAAGAGTGCCTGGTGGCTGCTGTTTCTCCTGGTCGGCAAGTTTGGCTTGTAGCTTGGCTTCTTTTTTATCAGCCTTCTTCTTCTCCTTCGTCGCTGTCCGCTCTGCTCTCTGCTCACGCCAAGTAGGGCCATATTTCAGCTCCACCATCATCAGTAAGCGAGAGACGAAAAGAATCAACGAAATGAGCGTCAACATCCCTGATACAAGAATTGAATGGTTGATTAGTTGAGCAAACGTACTTGCTTGTCATTCGTCACATTGTACTTACAGCCTACGCCTAGACGTTCAATACCCGGCGCAATGCCTACAACTGCGATGGCGCCAAGCCAGCATCTAGCAAGGTTGTTGGAAGCCACAATAGCTGCTGAATTCTAAGAAAGAGAGCTAAGCGTTTAAAAAGGGATGCTATGGAAATTGAAAAACGTAGGATGCTCAGAACGTACCTTTGGAAACAAGTCGACAAGCAGTGTGGATGTGGCACTGAATGTTGCGGTAGAGCAATACCCAACTTCAATAGAATGATGAATCAGCTTCAGACATATAAGTTTGGCACCTCACGGTTCTCAATACTTACGAACAACTTGGAACACTAAAACCACTGCCAATGGCGCATGGTATTGAAGTGCCCATCCATAAACAATCAAAAAAACATTGTAAATCAATCCCCAAATCCACGTATAATGCATTCTTGTTCGCTCAATTGGGAAACTTGGATCGAGACGTCCTCTGCGAGCTCGCTTGGGATCAATGTTCAATTTCTTGACCACCCGCTGAAACTCCCAATTCAACAACCTTCCAGTGGTTAGAGAGCCACAGACACAACCAAATCCATTAGCGATGTAGCACAATCCGATCTGCATGTCATTCAAGCCATAGATGACGGAAAATAAGCTGGTCATACTGGTCAGGACGGCGTAGAAACCAAAATACTGCAGGGAGTTGTAGAGCAAGAGGCAGAAAACATCTTTTTCCAAAATATACATGAACGGAATGAATGGGTTGGGTAGGGTCAGGAATCGCGTCATAGGAGCTGACTTGACTCGCTCGGATTTGGGTGTCGCCCGTCGTTGCAGCCATTCCGTCGGTGTCGGATTGGCATATCCTGAACCGTTGCCAACCAAGGAACGCAACGTCTCGGACAAAAAGAAGAACAATAGCAACCACATGACGGCTCCGAGGATGGCCAGCACCCAAAAAATCCAGCGCCAACCTAATTGTTGAGACTATTTCATCACAGTTAAAAATCATGATGCCATAAGTTATGTCCAAATATATCCTACTTACAACGACACCACCAACAACGGGACCTATGACCTATCATTTTGTTGACAAAATGAATCAGCGATGTGTGCAAATCAGCAAATCAGCCCCATTCCTACTTACAGGTCCCAACTATAAGGTGAAGTAAGTCATAAAGCTGATGAGTAAAGGGGAAAGCATAGTTCCACATGATTAAATTAAAAAAAAAAAAAAACTCACCATCGCAGTGGCTGAAAAAATTCCCATGTATCCGGCTCTTTCGCTTGGTGTACAAATATCACCTGGGTAATCATTGCAGATCAGTTTGACATTTTGCTCTATCATATCAATACAGTCTTCAGCACCTACCGATGGTTCCTGCACCAATGGCGACGACCGAACTGGAGCCAAAAGCCTGTACCATTCTGAGGGCTATTAGACCGCCGTAATTGGGCGTTAATGCAACACCAATGCAGCCTCCGATATAGATCAACAATGTTGCTAAATACACTGGACGACGACCCCAACTGTCGGCAATGGTACCCCAGAAAGAAGGTGAAGCGCCTTGGAAAATCATGAATCTAAACACAGCGTCAGTTTTTACAGAACCATGCTGGCACAGCAGGCGCCTACTTACATAGTGATCGTTAAATTGACCAGCTCAGCGGAGACACCCAAGTCCTAGAGGATAGTTAGAAAGGAGGGGTTAAGTTTAAATGCTCCGAAACATGGATACGGTACCTTTTGGATGTTGTTGAGGGCAGGAAAATAAATGTTGGCAGTGAAGGGGGAGAGAAAGCCGGCAGAGGCGGCAAGGCAACAAAGCAACCGCTTCTTTGTTTTGGAGTGGATGGAATATACCTGATTATCACTCGAGGTAGTGACGATACGCTCCACCTTTCCTTCTCCTCCGTCCATGGGAGGCTGTATCTTATCCTCTACGTTTGGCTCATCTTCTTGAGCCATAGTGAATGAAAGGGTGGCAGAGAAAAAGTTTTCACGCTGGTTATTGAATTTCCCGTTCTTATATTGCCTGACTCAACACATCACCGCCCAGGGAAAATTTATTGGCAAAATCTTTTTCCATGTTGCCACATCGATCTGTGGCTGAACACCTTTTGCGAGAAATCCAGCAGAATATGAAAGAAAATAATCAATTGGACACAATTTAAACATCTCACTCCCTTGACATAGCATTCGCTTTGAGACATTGACAAGAAGAAACGAACCATACATACCATGTATGCCCACTGCAGAACTCATGTCAGTTGTGTGACAATGTCCGGATCGAATATAAACCCACTTTTTGCGTGGCCCATCATGAAAGCATAACATTCGGCCAAAATGACATTTTTAATGAGAAAAACAAAGGGAAAGAAAAGAAAAGAAAAGAAAAAAAATGATTTAGTATAAAAAAAAAGGAATTCCCATATAGTAGTTAGAATGACCCACCGGGTATCACGTAATGGTGAAGTGTAGGTAGACCATGGGTGTGCTTATCGAGCTACCATGAGACCTCCCGGATGATAAAGCATGCATTGGACCAGACCATTGCTTATCTCGATGATACATAAAGCGGCGGTTCGGACTATAGGTAGCGTGGCTTGTTTGGTCGATCGATGGCCAACGTGGCATAGGCGAGCTTGCCAACCGGAGCTTCAAAGGTCGCGCTTTCTTGACGTCGGTGGTTCGGCCGAACGCTACCTTGTTTCGGAGCGGACCCTCATCGATAAACTAGCCAGACAATCTGAGTGAAAAAATTACATATTCTTAGAATGGTTTCGTCTTAGTTTATTTTTGTTTTGATATGTACATTGAAGAGCATGAAATGAGTCTTGGTTTAGGCATGATTTAAAATAGAGAATGTAGAAAAAAAAATGCATGGGAGTTGCAGTGTAATTACATGAGGTATAGAGGGCAATGCAATTGGTTAATAGGCAGAGGCTGTGGCAGCTTGAGGCTCAGTGGCTTGGCTGTTGTCATAATCGGGTACGGGTGGTAGGGCTACGACGGTATTGAAGTAGGAGGGGGGGCCTTCTTGCGTTTCATATGCGGGTGGTGTAGGCATTTCACCTTCCCAAACATGTTCTCTTGACGTGACGACGAGAGGTATCTCCAATTTGCAATTCCTCACAGGATATGCGCTCAATTGCACGCTGGACCTTGATCGGAAGGGCTTGGGCCGTGGTAGGTTCATGGGTAAAGCGATGGAGGAAGATGAGGTGGAGGAAGAATTACTTCGAATACTGGATGATGAGCTTCGTACTGGGTCCTCTTCATCGTCTTCTTCATTATCTGAGCATGCAGGTGTAGTTGGAGCCGACTTGGATCTTGGCTTGCCTTCCGAGTAAGTTACCTTATTTGAGCGATCTTCAACGCTCACATTGATGACCAGCTTGTGTGAAACCTTGAGCAACTTTGTATTTGTATCTGCATGCACTCTTGGCCACACCCGAAACACTGCATTGTAGTCATGCGTTTCACTAGGATCATAATCAGAAGCCTTAGATGGGTAGAAGGTACTGCACCCAAGTGGGAATTGAACGTCAAGTTTGCTGGATGAATGAGCATTCACGGCCTGGATGCCAGTGGTGCGATATTGAATGGTTTCTTGTAGGGCACAGGATATTTCTCGAATGGATGAGGTGTATGGATGTAACAAATCAAAATTGAGATTGAGCTTGACAAGTCCTCCTTCTCTATAGGTCATGCCGGGGGCACTGGCTTTATAGTGCATCAACTGTTCAAAAACGCCTTCAACTTTTTCATTCGCACTGGTGCCTGATGACCATTCGTCCATTAAACACCGTCGAAGCACGATTTCCTTTTTGGCGGTGATGTCGTTGCTGAACATGGGTCGGTGGATACATAATCGAATACGGTAACTGATGTGACCATGCTTGCTGTGGAAGGTGGCTGGCAGGGTGGATGGCAGTTCAAACTCAAAAGGATAAACGTGATCGCCAGGCTGCAGAATTTCCATTTGACCATCTTCGCCATGATAGTGTTTATGTTTGGAAATAAGCGTGCGAGTTTCCACACCTTCTGAAGCTGGAGAAATGGAAACAGGAGCCTTAATGTTGACTTTGAGTTTTCCGTCCAAGCTGACGAAAAGACGTCGAATTTTGCAAGGTTTGACAACATGCAATGTGCACGCGCCTTTGACAACACATCCTTCTGCTTCATCATCGGCATACCCGTAGATGATTCCAGTGAAGGAAGGGTCTATATCGATCGTTGCTGTCAAATCGTCTCTGCTTCGAGAAGGCATTGTGAGAAAGAGAAACGGATGTGAAAGAAAGATGAAAAACAATGGACGTCAAGGCAGCCAATTTATAGGCTCTGCCAGATTTGGATCAGCCGGTGATATAAAAAAAAAGAAGGGTTGAGTCGGGGTCTAAATCGCTCTCGGATCAGCCCTTGATAACCGACGGTGACGAATTCCTAGGGCAAACCACTTTTGAACTGCGGCAGTCTTTGAAACAGGTTGAAACATGCACCAACCAGCCAATCTAGACACTAATGAGGTTCGCTCGCTCGTTACACCTCATGCATTACGTACCCTCTTTCTTCGAGAAAACCTCGAACTCTAACCACGCTCGACTTATTAATCCATTCTTTAAGCTTTGCAAGTGATCCATTTATCCCTTTGCAACGGAGTCTACGTGCAATTAAAGTAGAACTGCTCAAAGAGCCCGCACGTTATCACCCGTAGCATGACGGAATAGAATTTTTTTTTTTTTTTCTTTATTGTAAAAAATATTCTTCCTGCTTTTCCTCAAGACTGAGTATGAGCTTTAAGGTACTGGTCAACTTGAGCCATCAAATCTGCCTTCCGACCTTTGGCGGCCAGGCCCTTGTTGAGCAGCCATTGCTTCAAAATGGGCACAGTACACTAAGGCAGGGGAACATTTAGCAAGGCACAGAAAAGTCTCAGTTCGCCAATTAATGAACCTACCTGGTTGAGAGTTTGCTCTCGCCAATGCAGTTCAACTTCATCGTCCTAGAAATCAAAACACGTGGACGTCAGAATGATTAGAGCAATGTCGATAAGTCCGTTCCGATAATGTTGCCATACCAATTGATTGTATTGAGAGGGCTGTGAGGCGGCTGAGCTCCGCTGCACGATTTCGTTAAACGCCTGGATTTCATTGCCTATCCTCTGAACAGACTATTTAGTACCAATGTAGATGTCGGCTATGGCGGTTTCACTGGACTTGCCTTAAAGATAGCTTCGTTTCGGGGCATCGTCTTATCGACAACAGCTTCAATAGGATGTTCCAAAGCTGCAGCCTGAAGCCCTGCATAATGCCGCTGTAGAACTAGATCATAAAGTATATTAATATTAAAAAAAAAATGTAGCACTGTTATTTTTAGATGGAACTTACAAGGGTTTTCATAGACAAGCGGATCAAATCTCCCTTTCAATGCTAGTTTCTCAACAAATGCCTTGGCTGCATCGATTTGCTCATCTGTCGCTTCCGTCGGTAATCGATCCACTGGAACAGGACGTATATCATCTGCATAAGGCATGATGATAACATGAAAGCCAGGGGGTCGGACTTGCACACCTTGCTTATCCAGAGCCTCCTCCTGTGGAAGTAGCACGGCTATTTTTGGTAGGGCATTTGTTCTGCGAATGATAGAACACAAGATAGCCTTTTTGCTTTTCACCGTCGATCGCAATAAGGCAGTAAATGTCCTCGTGCTACCATGGTATTCCTAATATATTATTATTATTATTATTTTATATACGATTTGGTGTCATGGGACGGATTTTTTACTTACATACTCATTGGGGTATATAAAATAAGCATGGGTGATGTTCCAGTATTCCTGCACATGATTTTGGTCCATGAACCCGATTATTCGAATACCTAGGAATGGATCGTCAGTTGAGCGCCGCCACCCCCCCTCTCTCTCTAGAAACCTTATCGCCAACAGTGACCTACCCGGTTCACCAAAATTACGAATAGTATCCAGTTCATCTTTCGTGAATACGATTGGCTCGCTTCCGACATTATAGTAAAACTTGATGTCAGTAGGCAGTAATAATTGATCCGTATCTACACATTTCCAAGTCACAACACTATCGACTTCCTTGACTTGTTCACCCGTGACTAAGACTTTTTGGTAACTGCTGCGAACTTGTTCTCGAACCAATGCATAGCTAATTATAAACATGGTGTTAGCTGGATGATGCACATCCCAGAAATTTTGAAACGAACAATTTTACCCTACGACACCGATTGTTAATTCATCGTTCAAATGCAGCGGTATTCGGAACTCCGATCGCTTTTTGATTTGCTTCCGCCGTATCGACTGAAGTAAATCAGCTAGTTTGCCTGATGACTTCGGCGCTTCCACTGGTGTTTGGAATGCAGAATCCCTCTCAGCAGTCTTGATAGCTTCATCTGATTCTATAATGGACTACAGAAACGATTAATACCCTCCGTTATGATACGCTGCGTTATGCTTGCGTTCACGTGCAGTATTACCGAATAAAAGCTTTCATTGTTGAAAGTATGATCTGGTTTATCGATGCCAAACAACTCGATGCGGATTCCCACTTCCAACAAGTCCTGCATATGCATCGCATTAGTTTCGATGTGTATATGATGTAGTATGCTTTTAGCAATCTTACCTTGGCGCGTCTAATAGCAGCATTACGAAGACTTATATCCGTTGAATGAGGATTATCTTCATTTGTAATAAGGAAGATGCGTCTCGAACCCTTCTTCTTTGTACTGTAAATAGAATATGTCACAAAATCGGAAGGGGGAGTGGCGAGTAGCACATCTTCCGTCCGTCATACCTCAGTGAGAATATGTTAGATGCTGTCCAGAACACATTGCCAAGTGGAAATTCGTCAGCAACCGAACCATACTCCTCTTCAAAGCCGCTAATATCTAAAGTGAATGACGGTTATAAATTGACAACATTTTCCATGGCGCATTATGGTCAGGATGAATCTTACTGGCTGCAAGCGATTCAATTTCTTTAATGCGTGGAGCGTCAGGTGAGTCCATATTCTGTAGAATGTAAATGTGGTCGTGACCGGCATCATTCTGCTTGGAGCGCTGTATAGACATGAATCAGTACCTCAGATATCACTTCGCGTCTCAAATTGTACGTACAGTTCCATATACCAACACGCCAACCGAGTCAGACGGGCTACTGAACGCCTTGGAGAGTAGTACTGACTTCACGCACTCCAGAGCGGATTGCAGAGGAATTTCCCCGTTTTCTTGCGGCTGGAGCATAGGAGGACTGGCATCAATAACCATAAGAATGCTGTCGTGATTGCTATAGTCGTCCTAGGTTGCGAGTGTCGGGTCAGTACAGGTAAGCGTGTCAGTAGAGAGAGTGGGGAATAATGCTCACAACTTCCTCGGTCTTAAACAACTCGTCTTCATCGTCCTCATTTGGCTGATTCCATGAATTGCTCATGGTTTATAAATCCCGCAGCGAAAGTAATGGAACCTCAAAAAAAAAACTAGAGAACGATACAAACACGTCCGCCAACGTTGTCAGTGCACTGCGCTGTTTGAAACACCTCCTGCCCAATTGTAACCCCTAATCCATTGATTCCCGTCTCTCATTGTCAACGTCCTTTTCATATCCAGTTCTTCGTATTCATCAACATTCGAGCCGTTGGACCAGGAAACAAGAGGATTTATTTCACTATAGCAAACCCGGATTCTTTCTCAAAAATAGTATGTGTATATACTTTTACGACCTGGATACTGAAATGAATATTGAGCTATAGTGTATAAATGTGAAATGGGACATATTTGTGATAAGGACAAGCACGCAGCGAGGAAGGGGTATGTATGGATATTTGAAAATAGAGCGGGATGAGGGATTAATGTCCGTGGTCGGCGTGTGTATAAATCAAAAAAAATCAAGACGTCGAATAAGTTGATTCCGACCAAGGACGGTGAGTAGGAAACTTGGAAGGCGGACCATCCTCTGGGTTATTTTCAAGCTGCTGAAGCCTCCAGAGGAAAAGCATAATGGCCGAAGACACTATGGTGGCGATCATGATGGAGGCCAGTATTCTCCGCAAGATGGTATCATGTTCCGCCATTTTAGAATCGAGCCATTGGCGGAAAGTTGGCTTTCGGAAACTCTGCGCAATGTAACTTGAGCTGGTTGCATTTTGACAGGTATATGTATAGGGCGGCGGGGGCTCCTTTGGAATCAATACCGTACGCTCATTGGCCATGACTGTCAGCCAGGGAAAAAGAGCAAACGATAAAGGCGAGGAAAAAAAAAAAATTATTTACCTACCACTTGGGCTGGCTGCTATTTTCCAAACATTGTCTGTTATTTCCCATATGCATTTGAAACAGCCTTTTCTCTATTGTCACTGGTCTTCCCATGCTGATCCAGTGGCTTATCCATTACACTTCTTACAAAAAATCTCGACCTCGGTTCTGCAGGGCAAGAGAGCACGAATACTCCTCCTTCTACTCCTTCTTTTTCATCCACCACAAAGGGATATAAGATGTTTACACAGTAATTTTTAGCTTACATCACATGGCTGTGACATAAGTACTGGCTAACAAAGAATGTTCCAATGATTTGCGTATTGTCGATGCACCGCTCGTCGGCAGCTTTGCAAAACTCCTATATCGATGTTATAGGTTGGTATCAGGGGAATGTATCTGTTTCATCGTTTAAAGGTAGTTGCAGCGTTAAGTCAAATAAATTTATTTTCTCCTGTATGTTATTGATGATATGGCTATAATCCGTATTATGAAATTATCTCTAACGCTTATTTATGTTTTGACCACTCTGATATTACATAAATCCAAGGCTGGCAATGAGGGAGCACACCACGACCAAACTAGTGACTTGCAGGGCAGAGGCTCCAGATGTAGAGCTGGAATTTGCGCTTGTTCCTGTGCACGTATCATTTACGTGACTGGTGTACCATTGACATGCCTGTTGGAACTCTGTTGTGAAAGCAGACTGGTCGTCCGTGCTGCAAGATGTCATGCATACTCCAGCAGATGTCATGAAGGCAATGTAATTGGGAGTTCCTTTCTCACACTGAAAGCTTAGTGACTTTACAAAGTTGGTTGATGTAGGATCATCTGTCCAGTCTGCCCAAAGTCCTTGTCCGGCTTTCTAGTTATCGCAAATATATTACCTTTAAGTTAGATAATGCAATGCGATGGGCCTGCAATCCATAATCTTACCTTGTTGCAATTGGCAATGCAAGTAGGGTTCGTTGTTGCGTTGTAACTTGGATTACAGTTCGTTGCTGCCGTAGCAACACTGCTGCCTGCAGCAATAGCCAATAGATAGAGTGTTTTGGATGGCATGAAGAAGTGGCGATGATGAAAACTCCACAAAGACGGCACGAATATCTGACTATTTATTTCAGTGATGGATTAAGGTTCCGGTTTTATCAGATCTTTCCTGTAGTACTACTGTCACCTACTTCTTTTTTATCCGCTCACACCGAACATTCCACTTTGGCGGTGGAACTAAACTGTGCATCTGCATAGAGGGTGTACCTGTGTGAAAATTAGCTTTGATGACGAGCATATGGAATAGAACGCAGTTCTCAACAATACTCAGCTTGGACAAGATAAATTGCTCGAGAATTGAGCGTGTGTATTATAGGAGACTTCTGATCGTATGACTAAGGCATCGCTCAAGGTGGACTTCATGGAAAATGTGGAAGTCCGTTCGTTGTTTCAACTGACATATGGAAAATCTGATAAAGCGGAGCCTGACTAACTGTTGTGTTCCCGGGGCATCTGTGGTCCCCTTTTTTGACCATTCAAATCACTGCCCTGCTTCTTTGCTTTACCCTTAGACAGAATTGGTGCCGTGGTAGTATATGCGAAACTTCATTCCACACTTCAAGAGAACAAGCGAAAAAGATCACATAGATGGTCAACCTCGAAAGTTCCTGTGGGTGATCCCACTTGCAGAGCATACACATCCTTTACAATTTTTTGCCTTTATATTTGCCGTCTTCGTCACCATGTCTATCGTCGTCTACTTGAGTGCTTCACAAGCCTTTATTCTCACAACTGTTCTTGTTCAAAGAGATAATAATGGTGACATTACCGGATCACTTGCGCTCTATGGCGAAATCATGGCTCTGGTTATGGTCGCTGTCTGGGGCGTTGTGTCCGACCGTATACAGAAACGAACAATTTTCAGTATATCCATAGTGCTAATGGGCTTGGCCGTTTCACTTTATCCGCAAGTAAAGAATGTATATCCAGGACTCCTTTTGCTAAGACTGGTTTTCGCTGCCGGCTCAGCTGGATGTACTACTATGATGACGGCCATGATGACCGACGTTGTTCACGGCAAAGGCGGCATGGTATCGGGGATAATAGGAGCATGCTCTGGTCTCGGCGCCATCTTCTCTTCCTTCGTTTTATTTTCTGTTCCAGCAAAGCTCGGTATTTCAAGGGGATCTTCAGCACAAGGTGTGGTCCTCGCCTTTGGTATCATAGGCGGCTGTACTATGTTCCTGGGCATTGTACTATGGTTTTTCTTACCAAAGGCAAAACAAATTCCAGTGGAACCTATTTATATAAGATTAAAGAAAGGCATCATTGCAGGAAAGGATCCACGCATATCTCTTGCATTTGCCACCAGCTTCTTTGCCCGGGCTGACGAGATCATCTTGACGTCCTTCATTTCCTTATGGATTAACCAGTATTATATTGACAACGGTCAGTGCCAAGTCGGACAATCATGCTACTTGGCGCTGGGAGCAACCGGTACTATCACAGGGATTGGTCAGTCAGTGTCCCTTGCTTCTGCTCCCTTTTTTGGTCTGGCCAGCGAGTTTCTCACAAGGTCGTATCCCATTATCGCAGCAGGCGTGATTGGAGCGGCAGGATGCTTTCCCTTTGCCTTTTCGTTTGACCCTACAACAAATGCCAGTCTAGCATTTGTCATTCTTATCGCTATTGGAGAGTTAGGTAAATTACCTGGCAATTGAACAAAGTAAAATTGGACGCTAACAAACGTTTTCGCTCGCTTTTTTGTAGGCATGATTATTTCCGGGATGGCCATGCTGAATGGACCGTATGTTCCTCCAGAACTACGAGGAAGTATTTCAGGAACCTACTCGTTTATAGGCGCATTTGGAATTATCATTATATCAAAGGTTGGCGGTGTACTTTTTGACAAGTGGATGAAAGGTGCTCCATTCCTACTTCTCGGTATAGGCCATTGTCTTGTGTCAGTTTTCTCTGTTGTTGTATTATTGCTCAACAAAAGATTGGAACGAATGGATCGCTTGAAAGAAGAGCAATCGATGACGCCTGTAGAAGAGGTTCGAAATGATCTCGATAGTGATGATAAAATTGTATTCTCTAAAATGTGAAAATAAAACTGCTATACGGCGTAGGCCACTCAAAGTAACTTTTGCCACGCTCAAGGCAAATCAACGGTCAGATCACCCGATGGGTGAGAGGAGATTGAAAATCCAGGCTTAAATATGAACCGTAAGGGTTTGTCGTACTTAGCATTTCTAATCGATCTTTTGGCTAATCGCTATCATGACATCGTTTTGGTCTAACAACCCATTTGAAGAACTAATAAGTACGTTTGTCAATACACTCGCCCTGTCTGACCTCTAGACTAACATCAATCGGCTGTTCCTAGCTAATGCGACTTCTGAGCTACGGCCAAGCAACGACATAGACTTACCTGCTACTATCGACATTGCCGATCATATCAGAAGCAAAAAGGTTTCCCCTAAGGACGCAGTCAAATCGTTTCGCAAACGGCTGACGCATTCTAACCCCAACGTTGTCCTCTTGGCACTACAGGTATGTTCGTTAATTGGGTGGCTCTCGGAGCTTGAAACCAAAACGCTGAGGATTTCTTGGTAACATCTTATGGGTACAGCTTTGCGAGTTTTGTGTCCAGAATGCAGGCAAGCCGTTTGTCTCAGAGGTATCTACCAATGATTTTCTGAAGAATATCCAAAGGATAGCAGTGGATAAGGTAGGTTTCAATTTGAGCTGCGCGAGTGGCAAAGCTGATCGTCAGACTGATATGGCGGGTTGCAGACATCGGATCATGCGACGAGGACCAAAGCTAAAGAACTCATACAGATATGGGCAATAGCAGCTCGTAATGACCAAAAGTTGCAGAATTTTACATCGGTTTACGAGGAAATGAAGTCAAGTGGTAAGTGGTACTACGGTGAAAAGCTTGGCTCGGCTGGGCAATGCCAGGAATGGTGAAACGGACCATTAAGCCGTATACACTTGCAGGGGTCGAATTCCCATCCCCACCACCCAATATCACTTCCCTCTACTTTGAAAGCTCAGGGGTACGTTAACAGCTCCTGATATGTATTCAGACGAACATATTCTTACCTTACGTTATCACTCAATGCGAACTAGGCACCAGATTGGACGGAATCCACAGTATGCGAGCGATGTCGGACGCCTTTCTCACTGACAAATCGTAAAGTAAGCTATACATAATGCTTTTTGGTTGATGTACTAGTTAGCTGCATGGGTTAACTGACAGTTTATTTCATCGCTTTGGTAGCACCATTGTAGGCAATGTGGTGGAACGTTTTGTCAACTTTGTTCGTCTAGGAAGCTACGACTGCCACATCTTGGAATTAATGAACCAGTTCGTGTATGTGATGGATGCTACTCGCTGTACCTGGAAAAAAAGTCGCAAACCGGGTCCCCTCGTATACCCAATGGTAGCGGTGTGAGCGTAGATCAACCTGAAATAGGCGCATCCAGTGCTGACGATTTGGACGAAGACTTGCAGCGAGCCTTGCGTTTATCCATGGCGGAAGCAGACAAGAACGACAATTTGGGCAAGCAAAATGAGTCTATTGATACCCAGCAAACCATAGAAAACAGATCCGTTTATCAGTACCCTCAAGTCAACAACAGTGGAACAGTATCAAACGACAATCAGTATGTCCAGAACGTTCGTCGGGAAACGGTTGAGGAAGACCAGAAACACATTATTGAACAAGTGGAGCACATTTGTTGCGAAATGAATGAACGTATGGCGTCTGGACTGGTAGGCAAGGACGCTACAGAGGCTGAATTCCAAGCCAAAATGAACAAGATGCAATCAAAGCTACAACAAGATTGTGAATCTGTCACAAGGACGCATTGTAAGTTTTGGGGAAATGGTTGGTGTACTGTTAGGAATTCCATGTACTATACTAACTTTGATTCACATTTTTCCCAATCCGCTGCCTGGCTCTATCTAGACTCTGCCGTACTTCTACATGATCAGATACAATGGATTGTGAAGACTTACGACTCGCTGCTAGAAGCTCGGATCCGTGCCTTCCACAACAAAGACATGGAAAATGGATACACTAGCCCTCATGTCAACGCATACTCTATAGACGAAGATTTATATGCCGATGCGTCCGCTCCGGACTTTTCAATGGCAACCCAAACCATAAGCGACGCACAAGCTCGTGTCAATACCGACACTAATCATATGAACAACAATTTGCAAATTGTGCAACCCTCTCTATCCGTTGCACAAACCAATGTGAAAACACCACCCAATCCCCCTGATATGCCGCTCATAGACTTGAGCGATTGATGATTTGTTTTTGTTTTAGTAGGTGGTAGGATAGCAAAGTAAAGATAAAGCAAAACAGTCGGAAGTAGTAATTGTACATAATCATACTCATATAAAAAACAAACATTTGAACACATTACAACAGAAGTTGGAGTAGAGTATCTTTGACAGTTGAACCCCCGCACTACTACCACGGATAGTCACCATAATAATCAGAGCTGTAACTTAGTTATTACGATGATATTGATCCAAGGTCATCTTGAAAGGGTCATGGTGGTTGTAGTTATATTGGTTCATTTGAGGTTGAGGCATATGTTGAGGTGGTGGAGGAGGGGTACCAAAGAAGTCATCCTCGTCCCATCCATAGTCCTTTCTTCTTCGGCCCCATCTACGCCAAGCCATGCCAATAAGTGCTAGGACGAGCACTCCACCAACCGTAGAACATACGATTATAACAATTTTGGTGGTGCTTGGCGACATGGAACTTCCAGAGTTTTGTGGCTGAGCAGTTGGAGTGGGTAAAGCGGATGAGGAGGAGGCGACAAGAGTCGTGGAGGTAACAGGTGCAATTGATGAACTGGTCATAATGGATGATGTGCGGGAAGTTGTGGTTGGTGGTAAGCTGGAGGTGGTGCTTGGCACTACACTAGTAGATGGAATAACAGCTGTGCTGATGGAAGATAAGATGGCCGAAGACGATGACGATGGCCCAGTCAACGTTACAATGGGAGTAAAGCTTGAAAACAGGCTATTGCTGGTTGTGGACACTGGTATTGGAGTGGAACTGAGTGCGGGCTGCACTGATGTTATGATTTGATCGAACAACTCATCCAACGCGATGCAAGACTTACCGAAGAAAGGGAAGGAAAGAGCTGTCTCGCTTTCAAATCAGGCGCTCTGATCATTTCAACCGCTACTTCTCCCATTACTCCAGTGGATATTTCAGAAACTAATACAAGAGCGAAAAGGCATTTTGTGGCAAAGTGATTCAGCATAGCTAGGCTTGGATATCTAGCACGAAGTGATAGTATAAACTACGAGATATGTATAGATGTGAAAGGTGATAATATGATAGAGTGAGTGGAGAAAATCAACTATATGTTTTAGAGGGAAAAGATGCTGCTAGTTATAGAGAAAAAGAAGAAGAGGAAGCTGCAAAGACAGGAAAAATTTGTTTTCGATTAAGTGACGAAAGGTCGTACAACTTGTACTAGTTTGGTGACAAGCGACAAATTAGGATGGCCAAGCGGTAGTTTGCAGATACTGGGTTAACACCACTGCCCTTTGCTCACTGCTACTTGAAAATGCATCGACAGGCGCCATATAAAGATTGCCAATGTTTTCGACCACAACATTGTCACCACTACTGGCCGAAGCAAAGACATAATCAAAGACAGTCTATAAGACATCGATATGCCAAGAGCACATCCCAGCCTCATTCCGAACTTTTATCAAAACGTACAAAAATATTTGATTGTTTTTGTCTTAAAAGCTCATTTCCTTTCTCAATCGTGCCCTCGCTTTGCTCCTCTTGCCCGGTACTGTAAATTTCACACACCGACGTCATTAAAGTCAGGTACGCAAGTCTCCTTGAAAACACCCCGGCCAAACTATGGTATACTTTACGTTTCAGCGCACCACACTTAACCGAAACGGTGTTTATGGAGATGTTTTCAATTAGTATATATTTTTGTGCACTCACTAACCCTCTCCTCACGCTGAACATTGCCGGATATCTTTATTTTTTTCGTTTATACGAGGGATAAGGTGTGCTGAAATCTGTAAAACTATACTTCACTAAATCATTCATGATCCAACAAAAAATAATACCTTAACAAGATAGTTTATCGTTCCACCTACCATTTGGCAATGTGCAATGAAAAAGTGTAAGTAGTAAGCAACCCAATACCCACATAACATACGGTTGAAAGCTTTGTGTCACGAGCAAAGGACCATGTCAGCTACGTTCACAAATGCGCATGCTACCGTTTTCGTTATGCGCACATCACCATCACCTATGCATTAAATGTGATAGTTTTATGAATAAATGATCGCCAAGACATGCCCCACCCTCGCTACTGCAACATAAACCCGCAGTAAATTGACTTTAATATAGCAGCCACATTCCATTTTTGAAGATCACACTACTGAGTCTTGTGAGTCCTTTGCGCAGCAGTCCATCGTTTAGAAAATTGAAAGGCAAAACAATAGCAATGATAAGTAACGCAATAACGGCAATAACCACCGCGGTGCCATCATGACTCTTATGGGAAAGAAAAAAAAAGTTATCAGAACCACTCACTTGTAAGCAACTGATTTTTCAGAAGCTTATATACAACTGGCAAAGTCGACTTGCTGTCGCACACGATTGTCCGACACGACAAAGCCGACTATCATATTTAGGCTATATAAAGCTGCTCTGACGCATTGATGCCGCTTTCACTTCGTTTTCGCAGTCGCTATCCTCCATGTCACAGAACTCAAGCACCTCTTGTTCTTGCTCTGTAGCATTAGTTCCACTGGCGTTTGTTGTAGTATGGAGCCTTGGGATTTCAAGATATGATCACCGTACCATGGAAGATCAAGCTATGCAATATGGTGTGGGCCAACTAGTTATCAATGCAGTACTGCTTGTCTCGGCGATGTCAGGTTGCGGAGATCTCATGGCAGCGCTTGTCGGCGTTGTTGCATTGCTTGGTTGGATCGCAAATGTCGTTTTACTGGGCCTTGGCTTTGGATGGTTCAAAACTTTGACGGGATACACCATTTTCGAAATGTACCACCAGCTTGGTCACAATTACTGGCTATCGCTACCTCTTTTGCAGGGAGCAATGTATTTCAACTTGTGGTTCTCCCTCGTCCTATCCTGCATATGCGCCGCTGTATTAGCTATTGGGATTGTAGTATGGATCTGCTCCTCATCCACGTTCTGCATCATGTCCCTGAGAAGAAAGAAAGAGTTTACCGAAGCATAAGAGGCAGAATCTTACTCGGTTGGCAAACACTCTCCTATGATGTGGAAGACCTATGATTAGTATCAATCACTGTCAATGTAAAATAACGAAATGCTTTATGTCCAGATTCCCTGGTCCCTGCTGATTAATAATGTAGAAATATCACAACATATTCATTAATAAATAATATTATACTGTTCCAATACATTAAATAGCAGTGCTGAATTGTACTTTTTCACTTCATGTAAGTACAATGTTTTACTTTTCCGTATAACTATAGTTATAATGGTACTAATTTATTATGCATAGGATATTGGTTGTCTGTAGCTGTGGCGGTCGTTCACATCACTCGCAAGCAGAAACTTTCTTAGTCCATCTCAATGATCCCTGCTCTTGATGTACACATTCATCTGCCTAGAAGCTATATTTGCATATTGGTGTAATGAGTATCACTTTCTTCTTCTACGCCACAATCAGATCGATATTGTTTGGTTGTGGGCTTACCGGGTAAGAGTCCGAACTGCTGAGTTATCTCCATATCTTCCTCCGGCTCCACCAAGGAAACGCCATATCGCCGATAGAGATGAGCAAGTGCTAGAGTCATCTCCATCATAGCCAGGCTAATAATTGCTATCACTTAGCTCCTCATACCTTTGCAATAGTTATTTCATAGATAAAAAGACCTTACTTTTTACCAGCGCACATGCGGGGACCAGCCGAAAACACCACATTGTATTTCATCAAATTTTCAACATCCTCGCCTAACCATCTTTCTGGCTTAAACTCGAAAGGATCCTTAAACACTCTGGCATCGTAATGGATAGACCAAATAGGCACATCCACAACGGTCTAAATTTTGTATTAGAACACTTAGCGTGTATGCTTGCGAATTTGACTTGAACCCACTTACTCCCCCTGGAATGAATTGACCTGCAATGATGTCGCCTCCATCAGGCGTCAATCTAGGTAAGCCGCCAGGAATAGCTGGATACATTCGACTGACTTCCATAATTATGGCCCATAGGTAAGGGAGGCAATCTTTGCGAGCATGCTTGTAGCTATTATATAATGTTGATTAGCAATATCCAATTTGTAGAGAGCGGGACAAGCGTAGCTAACCAACCTGATAGTTGTATCCTTTTCCGGCATTGCATTGATCAGCTCTTTGAATAGCTTTTCCTTCACATCTGGATGCTTGCTCACAACATAGGTAATGAATGTTAGCATAGTGCTTGTGGTTACGGTACCGGTTATAACCAACATAACGGATGTGACATGGCCTTCTTCTGAAGTTAGGCGATCATTTCCATTTGTAGAATTGATGGCTTCCAACATGAGTTGTGTGAAGTCCCGTCTACCAGTCACCTTTTCATTAGCACGCTCTTCTAAAGAATCAGACGCAAACTGGGGAGCGTTCATTAATAGCATACCTTTTGTTTGATTTCTTTGCTATCAACTCACCTTTAATATATTTTGCATGGCAGCTGCGGCATTAGGAAAGAGGGCGTCAAGAACCTTTGGGTAGCGGTTTACAGATGGATAGGTGGTCAACTGGAAATTAAAATAGTGATCAGCATCAATGGCTATTACATTCACATGATTAATTGTACGTACCAAGGGAAACATATGAGATCGCGCCTAAATTCAAAAAGATCAGCTACCCATAGTTAGAACGACCTGTTCAGTCAAACCTCAACACCTACCTTCAGCCAGCCCGGAAATGGATGGGAATCAAGCTTAATCATTTCAAAACTCTTTCCATATGCCAATTCTCCAATAACATCAAAAGAAAGTAAACCAAACTCAGTAAATAGATTACATGGGACTGCCTTGTTGCAGTATTTTGAGTCAAACTTATTGAGCAGCGCTAGTACACCTGAATCCATAATCACGTTTTCAAGGCCATCGAGTGATGCTTGGCTAAATCCAGGTGCTAAAATGCGACGATATCTTGCGTGTTCTGCACTATCAATGGCTGTAAACAAGTTTTTGACACCCTAATGCCCAAATTGATGGTAAACGTTTTGAAAAACCCCATGCTCACTAAGCAAATTGAAACATACGTTGAACGAAAATGCCTGGTAAAACGGGGTCTTCTTATACCTCTCTGTACCATAGATATGTTTGAAAGCATCCGGATCTCTGATAGAAATAGAGTTGTATCCTAGAGGTACTGCATGTTGGTGGGATGGATAGCAACTGGCGCATTTACATGTAAACTTAGATGGCTACTTGCCTGTACGAACTATTGTCCCATATTTGTCATGAAGACCATGAATGATAATCCATTGTTTCCCAGAAGCTTTCAAAAAACCTTCGTAAAAACGTGATAACTTGGCTACGAATGGGCCTGGTATGTTCCTCAAAGGATCCAACAAAAACGTCTTGGTAACGTAGTACGTTGTAAAGGTACCAGCCGCGATGCCTAGTACTTGCATTCGATCGAGCTGATCAATGGCATTTAAACAAGTCGTAATAGTCTTGCTGATTGCATCACTTGGATAGGTTTGAGCTTGCATCTTTTTATGTTGAAGTAGCAAGGTGGTGAGTGCGATCATAAGAAGTATTTAAGTCAAATTTCACCGGGAAATTTAGTGGCTCAAATTTTGTGCAAGAAAAGGTTGTCACGCCGGCCCGTAACAATGAAACATCATTGACCATTCCCAGAAAATATTTTCACCTATTTCATTCGAATTTTCAAACTTTTCCTCACTTCTAAGTTGAATAATCCTCGCTTAATATGTTCTCATCAATTGTAGATTTACCACAAGTCCATAGCCGAAGGGAATATGGCTCCACAAATTACGGACAAATCGACTGCCTTTCAAGAAACTCGGGCATGCGCGCAGTTAGATCCACTTTGATTTCAGGGCCGCACATTGCTGTATACTTCACTGAAAACACTCATAGCTTCAAAGAGAAGGTTCATACGTTTATCAAGCTCATAAAAGAATTCAAGGTAAATGTACCCTACTGGTAATGGAACAACTTCCTACAATAACAGCTCTCCCTTAAGCACTAGGACCGCTTGCCCTCCAATTTTGACATACTTAGTCTCGCCTCCTGTATCCTTTTCTACCTCTACATGGATTTTACTAGGGCGACTTATCCAATGTCCCTGCTCTGCAATGAATTTTTTCTTGTCCAACAGCTTGTACTTGGTGCAGTAAGCACTCATTCCTCCAGTAGCGGACCCAGTAGCAGGGTCTTCGGACAGGTTGGGTGGAGGCATAAAGTGCCTTGCAAACGTCGAGGCGCCTTCAGAGATGCCTACGCAAATAAAGAAATGAGGCGAGAAGAAGTCGGATTGCGTCCTGTACTGAGTGTACGCTTCGGGCTCGGCAATGCGCACTTTCCTCAAGCTTGCTTCGGACTTGAGCGGAAACATCACCTGTGGCGTGCCAGTCGATACCGTTTGGATTGGAACTCCTTCCAGTATATCATCAGGAGTCAAATTGAACAGTGGACAGATGATAGATGGGTTGTGAATGGATAGAAATTCTGGTTGCTTCTGAGTCATCATGATCTTCTCAACTTTTCCATCCTTTGTCGAATAGATATCGATTGGAATTATACCTACTCTCAACTCCAATGTGATCTGTTGGTGCTCAGTGTGGATTTCGATCCGCCCAGCCTGAATCAGAGCGTAGATAGTTGCCACTGTGGGATGCCCCGCCATGGGAATTTCAGCAACCGTCGTCCAGTACCTTGCTCCATAATCTGCTACGCGTGACTTGACTACGAAAGACGATTCAGATAAATTCATCTAATTGGCATGCTCCGTAGTTGAGAAAGCGGTGTTTTCAATTCATTTGAAAGAGGTAAGAGTATATAGACTATACCTCTCTAGCAACGGCCAGCATTGTTGTGTCGTCCATGTCATCAGTGTCTAGAAACACAGCACAAGCGTTACCACCAAGCCGTACCTGGGTAAAGGCGTCAACTTGATAGTATGGATATGATTTTGCCATGGTGACAATCTCCAACTTGTGGGAAATTTGAATTATTTTCATGTTTAACTGATGTCCTGCGTGACTCATGTTTGTACTTGCGCAGTATGCGTCATCTCTAGCGTTACAATTGAAGGCCACAATACAACCTCGATTGACAATGACAAAATAGTTGCGAGAGCTTGTCGTCTTCTACTGAGGGCAGATATATTGATAATTGCACGATGGCAAAATTTATATTCAGATCGAAGGTACAATCGAAGACTAATTAAAGCGTCGCGTTGTTTAGCGGGTTTAAAAATTCCCAGACAGCTACAATAGATCTATTGATCTCTGCTACGCAGGTAGACATTCAACTCTTGAGATCCTAGTAAAGGTGTACATTTGGTAAGTATACAGAGATCAGGCAGAGACGAAGATGAGCTCCGTCAGCAAACTGACGATTTACTTACGTGGCTTCATTATGAATGCCTGCACCAAAGGCATTGTCTCGCTTGGATCAGCAAAGTTAAAGTCGTACCGTCGGAACAAGTGAGCCATAGTCAAGGTCATCTCCATCATAGCCAAGCTGTTCAATGGTGATTAATATTACGGCCACTGCAGGCGTCATCCCTAAGTCTACTACTTACTTCTTGCCAGCACACATACGTGGACCATATGAGAACAGAAGGTGGTGCTTGGCCAACTCCTCAGAGTCGTCGGCTAACCACCTTTCTGGCTTGAATTCAAAAGGCTCTTCGAATATGCTCGCATCGTGCTGGATTGACCACGCTGGCACTTCGACAATCGTCTAAGAGGTAAACCTGTTAACCAAAAGTAATGATGACCCTATTGTATCCAGAAAATAAACTTACTCCTTCAGGAATGAACTGTCCACCGATAATTTCGCCTCCCTTTGGAGTCACTCTAGGTAAACCACCAGGCACGGCAGGATACAAACGAGTCGCTTCCATCATGACAGCCCACAGATATGGCAACTGATCCTTTCTAGCATCCTTATATCTATGATAGAAATCGGTAAGTACGGGTTAAAGCATATTCTGTTGGGCCAGTAGTGTGAAAGCGAACCTCAAGGTTGAGTTCTTATCAGGCATGGCTTGAACCAATTCCTGGAACAGACGTTCTTTGACTTTGGGGTGTTTACCCAACAAGAACGCAATGAAGGTCATGGAGTTGCTAGTGGTGTCGGTTCCGGCAACTATCAACATGACGGATGCTACCTGGCTCTCGGGCACGGTCAAGTAATTAGACTTCTTGTCTGAATCCAAAGCCGCCAACATCAGTGCCGTGAAATCTCTTCTTGTGTTGTCCTTATCAGCTAACCGATCCTCCATTGACTTTTTCGAGAACTGGTTTCAAGCAAGGAGTCAGAATTATTGATATAACCCGTTAATTTATGATCGCCTTTTCAGTGCTTACGTCGAAGATATTTTCGGTAGCTTTTGCTGCTCGAGGAAACAACAGGCCTAATAACCGGGGATAACGGTTTATACCAGGAAAAGTGGTCGTCTGCATCGAATGCAAGGTAAGTATCTCGATGCCAACCTTCAAAGTGCCTGGTCATCCGCGTCACTTACAACTGGCATCTGCTTGGTTCGTGTCTTTACGAGGTTGTTGGAGCATTAGTACATAAATAAATCATGTATCTACAAATAGAATGTGTTTGTACCTTCAGCCAGTCGGCAAATGGATGAGATTGTAACTTAATCATATCAAAGCTTTTGCCATAGGCCATTTCGCCAAGAATATCAAATGCCAGAAGATGGAATTCGTCAAACAAATTGCAGACGACATGCTGATTTGCGAACTTTGTATCGAATTTGTCCATTAAAGCAAGAATACCTGAGTCCATTATGACATCTTCTAGACCGTCGAGGGTTGCCTGGCTGAATCCCGGTGCTAATATGCGGCGGTACCTGGCGTGATCTGTGGGGACAGTGGTCGCAAACATGTTATGAGCCCCCTGTTAGGTAAGTGATGTGAAGTCAGTGTATGAGCATCGAATATGTTGAACAAGAAGGTTTTCTTTTCTCACATTGAAAACGAACGCATCATAAAAAGACGACTTGCGGAACCTTTCATTTCCATATATTTGCTTGACGGCGTCTAGATCTCGGATCGACACAGTATTATAGCCTTAAATAGGTAAAGTGAGCACGGCAGGTATGCCTCTGTCGCTGGTGGTATATGAAATCTTACCTGTTCGAACCACTTTGCCGTATTTATTATGAAGCTCGTCGATCAGCAGCCACGCCTTGCCAGATGCCTTTAGTTTGACATCGTAAAAGCGCGATAGTTTAGCCACGAACGGACCGGGTATGGCGCGGAGGCGATCCAGCAAAAAGGTATTGATAACATACTGGGCCGTCAAAGCACAAGCAATGACACCCACAACCTCCATTTTGTTCGCTTCGCGTATGGTACTAAGCAACTTTTGGGCGGTGTCGCTTAGCTTTTCGAGGTTGAAAGAATTCTCGATCTGCATATTTTTGTTTGTTTAAAGGTGGTTGAGAGTCAGACGGGCCCACTGTATTTATTATTCTTTTGGCACGGAAAAATTTCGCTTATTCACGGTTGAAATATTCACCGCCGCCCCATGATTTACCCGTTTCATTTGCCATGACGTCTCAGACGAATTTAATGTAAAACGAAGCAAATACACCTTTGATGCAATGCTTTTCGGCCAAATTTGATGGTTCTGAAAGCGGTCCGTAGCGGCAAATATGATTAACCGCTATGATCAATAAGTATAACCAGTTGGTATGGATGTATGGCCAAGTAAAGATAGCTTTTAATGTAACACCCAGAATAATAATGTATTAGACAGTAGCCATATGTATAATGAATGGAAATGGATAATGGGATGGAATGTAATTTTGGCAATCAGAAAATGGTAAGAAGATTCTAACAGATGGTTAAACTATGAGCTGCCGTTCAGTATCAATTGGTTTCACACCAGTCGAAATGAACTCTTTTCACACTGCGCTTAATGATCCCTGCTTCGCAAATAGACGTTCAACTGCAGAGATTCTATATGGAAGTCCAAAAATTAGCAAGAAATGGGGCTCCACCGAAAGCATCCAATCGACTTACTTGGCTTCATAATGAATTGTTGCATTAAAGGCATGGTTTCGTTAGGATCAGCAAGTGTTACAGCAAAGCGTCGATAAAAGTGAGCCATGGCCAAGGTCATTTCCATCATAGCCAGGCTATCAGTAATTGTTATTTAAATAAGCGCACAACAAGAGATTTCTCGACATTCAGCTTATGACTTACTTTTTGCCGGCGCACATTCGTGGACCAACTGAAAAGACAAGGTGATTCTTCGACAGCTCTTCGGCATCGTCTCCTAACCATCTCTCGGGCCTGAACTCGAAAGGATCGGCGAATAGAGCTGGATCATGGTGGAGAGACCACGTTGGTACCTCAACGACAGTCTACGAAATGAGCACTTAGAAAATGTAGCACAAGTGTCAATATCAAACGTGGCACTTACCCCCTCGGGAATGAATTGTCCAGCAATGACTGCACCTCCTTTCGGTGTAACTCTAGGCAAACCTCCTGGTACAGCAGGGTATATACGAGTCACCTCCATAAGGACAGCCCATAGGTATGGTATCTTTTCTTTTTTAGCATCCTTGTAACTGTGACGAAAATTAGTGGCGGCTTCTGCATGATTATGCTGATGGATATTACTAACTTGATCGTTGCGTTTCTGTCTGGCATGGCCTCCTCCAGCTCCTGAAACAAACGCTCTTGGACGTGAGGATGCTTGCTCAGCAAAAATGCAACAAACGTCATGGTGTTGCTTGTTGTGTCGGTTCCAGCTACGAGCAGAACAACAGATGCAACCTGACTTTCGGAAGCGGTCAAATAATTGCCTTCTTTGTCTGCCTTCATGGCTTCAACCATCAATTGCGTAAAATCTCTTCTATTATTTGCCTTGTCCGCTAATCGAGCACCTAATGATTTCTCAGAAAACTGGATTGGGCGCTTAGTAGAACAGCAGAGCCGTTGGTTTAAAATATATCAAATCACTCATTCTCTTTTGGCATACCTTGATGATATCCATGGTGGCTCCGTTTGATTTCGGGAAGAAAATGCTTAAAAGCTTTGGATAGTGGTTGATCTCGGGAAAGGTAGTACACTGGTTACAAGTTTGATATGTGAGTTACGTTAATGTAGAGCTGTGTTTT